>NC_043745.1:40276101-40318033 GCF_902148845.1 Salarias fasciatus | reverse complement strand
CGGTTCTACAACACAACAAAACGCTAAAAGTTTTAAAGGGCTGTATCAGGCAAAATTCACTTTTGTATGTTTTATCCTTGTTATATAGTTCTGTTTCTCACCCAAAAACTCCCCAAAGGGTTTTTTTCCTTCGTGCCTGCAGTGTTATGAGCTTTCCTGGTGTTTCAGCTGCCTCAGATATGGAATGAAATCCCCTAATCAAATTCAAGAGCATTTTAAATTGATTTGAGAGCAGCATTGATCGATTTCATTCTCGGATTTCATGGATATTGTCTCTCAGAACTCTGCTCTCGCGCTCAAATTTGCTCTGTCGTGCTCCAAACTGTGTCCTCGCGCTCGGTTACGACGCTGCTCGCGCAGATTTTCTGCGCTCGCACTCAAACTCCTCCTCTTGCTCTCACGGAACTTGTGCTCACGGATCTCTGTTCTGCTCTTGGATTTTTCGTGTATCAACGCTGTCAGCCAATAGAAAGCCGGCTCGCTCTGACCAATCAGATGATCCCTGTTTGTATACGGGTGCGTTCGCTGTTTCTTGGGAGCGTCGCATACGGGCGGACACCCTTTCAACGGGTTTTATTCACTTCCTCCCTCCGGGGCTGTAATAAATGTGATTTCTTTTAATTTTTTTACCACTGTTGGAATAAATATCATGCAATACATACAACAGCGTCCAAGCTTCTCATTACAATGGCTGTATTGTATAATAATAGCCGCATCGAACACTGCTCTTTGAGGTGTGCTGGTGGAGAAAACAATGTCACCATCCTGAAGGGACGAGGAGCCTTTTGTCAGTTTGATTTTCTGTTAAATCGACATAATCACATTCCAATAAACGGGCCAAATTCAACTTGTTTTCCCGTCCTGACTGACAAAATGGATTTTCCACTCATTTCCCGTTTGACAGGTGGGCGGGGCTTACGCCGCTCTCAAAGTAAAGCTGTTCTTAACACAGCGGCAAATGTCTGACTGCTGCTCCGCCTCCTGTCAGGACTGTGAATAACTCATAAAAGTTGTATTAGTGTTACACGAAGAAGCTCACTCTGTGCTTTGCTGCTCTTTGGTTCTCTTTGTTAGACGCTAAACTGCATTTTTTCGACTCCCGACTAAATGAAAGTAGTTTAAAAAATGACCAGCAGGGGTCGCCCTGTATTGCTCTCCTCATCCCTCCGAATTTACACAGTGTACAATGAGATTGTAGAGAAGGAGTTAAACTCCATTCGCACACAACTAATACGCCAAAGGAGTGAGAGAAAACAGAGAATTTATTGATTTGTTGAATGTTTACGTGATTAAAAACATGAAAACAATAAATAGACCCATGCTGTACAACAGCAACAATGATAAGACCATTCTGACTGTAATGGCTCCAGTTTCAGTGTTCATGTCATATGTGGAAATAAATTATAATGCGTCTCTGTCAGAAGTACCGTTTGACATGTGTACTGGAGCCTGCATGTGTCCTGGTTTTATGATACTTACAAGGTAAAAACATGAAAATAATATGACAATAATCTGGATAACTCCACTGTTTCTCCACTGATCACAGATGATGAGGAGAGCAATACAGGGCGCCCCCTGCTGGTCATTTTTTAAACTACTTTCATTTAGTCGGGAGTCGAAAAAATGCAGTTTAGCGTCTAACAATGAGAACCAAAGAGCAGCAAAGCACAGAGTGAGCTTCTTCGTGTAACACTAATACAACTTTTATGACCTATTATGCTATTTTTCAGTCACGTCATATCGGTCACAGACACCTAAAAACATAGTATATAAGTTTGTTTTCCCCAAATTCGTCCTCTGTTCGGAGTTTGAGGGTCTAAAAAGTGGCTCTGAGGAGCCTTCTTCAGAACAGCCTGTTTTTGACAGCCTATTTTCCGTGATGAACTTGAACGCATCTGGCCACGCCCACCTCGTAAATTCACTGTCGTTAAGAAAGCACCTGACAGGAAGTTACACCGGAAGTTTCAAAATAAAACACAACGCACGACCTCACGGACGTAAAGGTTTTCCTATATGTTGTTATTCCGCCGCCTCTGGAGGAGAGAATCAGCTGAACAGGGTCCAGACAGCAGCGAACACGGAAAATACCCTTTTTATATAGAATGAACCAAACAAAAGGAACTGTTTGATAAAGAAAAGCTCTCATCTGAGCAGGGCCGGCGTTACGTTTACGTATGCACGGTCATTTGAAATTAAAAAAAAATAAATACAACATAAAGTCAATAGAATAAAGAGATAAAATAAAAAGTTATAGCAGTGCATGAGCAATAAGAGTAGACGACATCAGATCAAACTACCAGGCTGGTACTGCAACAGCTCTGCTGTTTGTTCACTGTTCACTATGACTTTCATTATTCCTACAGTATTAGTTCAGTGAAGGCAGCACGAAGGGAGGGGCTGTGTGTGTGTGTGTGTGTGTGTGTGTGGTCTGCACAGGTTCGCGGTTGTGAGGCTCATGATTCAGTGGTTCTGCCTGGTTCCTCCCTCTGCTGTCTGGGGTGCTCACGGCCGGTTCATTAAAAAACTGCATCACTCAGCCCTGCATCGTCTTTGCAGCGTGGCCGTATGTTTGACATGCCCGGGTTACAGGTTACACGTTTGGGCGCCCCCTAGTGGCTGCGGGGCCCTAAGCAGCTGCTGAGTTCGCCTATAGGGAGGGCCGGTGTTCCGACGGAAAACCATACCGGTCAGATCTTCATACACCACAGTTCTGCTCAGCTCTCATTTGAGATCAAAACACAAACCATGAACTCATCCTTGCTGGAAGTCTATAAATTACAGATCAGTGTGGCTGGACGAGCAGAGCGACCTGACAGGAGCGAAATGAGGAGTGTTTTTATTTTCTGTTTATATCATGTGTTGTTGGTGTGACATCGAGAGCAGAGAGCCTCTCAGAGCAGCAGCCCTCTTCATCCGGACGGCGCTGCCGGTGTGTGTTGACTTTGCGCCCCCCGCAGTGCGCCTCCGCTGGGCTCCGGAGCTTCGCAGCCTCCCGGCGAGGAGAGGAGCGGCCCAGCGGCCGGGCGAGCCGTGCGTCTCCGCCGGCTTCGGGACCAGCTTCCGTGGAGCAGCTCCGGCCCGTTTACCCAATCGGCCCCAACTCGGCCCTGGAAGTCAGACGCCCGGGCGCCGTCACAGCCGCGGCCGACTCAAAGAGCCTCTCTGCTGGGGAGAGGAGCTCCGCTACGTTCCCATCGAGCTAACTGTGGCTAAGCTAGCGAAAACTGTCAGCTGGTCAGCTGACCCACCTGGAGACGGAGGAGGAGCCGACTTTATGAAAACACTGGAGATGGATGAGAAAATACAGCCGAGATGAGCGACCTGTCCGGGCGGCCAGAGGCTGGACACACAGAGCTGCTGAGTCCCCGTAGAATGACTGGAGCGCAGGCGCCTCTGGACCGGACCAAGATGGCGGCCGTATTTCTCGCTGCGCAGCGCCCCGAGCGGGTCGACTCTTTATTATGTCTGTGGAGAAACTTCCACCTGTTCTTCTTTCCCATTCCGCTGCTGGCGCGGCGGTGCTGGCGCCCCCTGATGGACGCCGCCCTTATGGTGCATTCACACCGGACGCGTCGCGGGCGTCGTCGACGCTTGGGACGCCTCGAAGCTGACGCTTGTGACGCTAAACACGACGCTTGACACCGGGTGGTCACAAAGCTCGCGACGCTCTCGACGCACGTCAGTTAATTGGCGCGCTGGAGGCTGATTTCTGTTTCCAGCTATGGCGGATCGCATCAGGAGAGCGGCTCGGCTTTATTTGTTAAATAAAGCTAGACCGCGTCGTCGTCGGAAAAGTCGTTATTGGCTGGTCTGCTCCTCTCTGCTCTGCCTGCAGCAGGGGGCGCTGCTGAGACTGACCGCTGTGAGCGCTTTGGGATGGGGGAGGGGCTCACGCAGCACCCGCTGCTCATTGACGACAGCAACGAGACGTCCTGTCACGTCTCCAGAGCACCGGAGAAGGTCGCTAGATTTGTCGCTAGTTGCTTTTGACAAAAAATCGTCGCCAAGAGGCTTTGGAAAGTCGCCAGATTTAGCGAGAAAGTCGTCAAGTTAGCAACACTGGCCGGCCCGCATCGGTGCTCGGATCACTCGTAGTGACGTAGCAGCGGAGGGATCGTCTCTGATTGGTTGACGCTCAGCGCGTCGAAAGTTCAGTTTTCCCAACTCTCGAAAAGCGACGCTCATGACGCTCCTGACGCCGGGGACGAGCGTCGTGGGCGTCGACGCTCGAAACGCTGGAAAAGCGACGCTCCTGACGCTCCTGACGCGCCGCCCCGCCGCCCGCCGCTCCACGACGCTCGTCCACCATAGACTTTGCATAGAAAAGCGCCGCTCACGACGCTTGCGACGCGTCCGGTGTGAACGCACCATTAGCGTCCGCTAGTGCAGCTGCCGTCACACACCCGGCCTCGCAATGCACGCCGGGCCGGCGCCGCCATGTTGGAGTGAAGACTTCACTCTCTGTCACTATTCGAGAGGATTATGAGGTTAGAAACGATAGAAAAACACTTTTTGATCAGCCGAAAGAGCAACAGTGAGCAGAATCATGGCGTTTACTATTTAATGCACATTCAGAGTCACGCAGCTTTTCCTCTCCAGGACGATCAGCGTCTCGCTGCAGAACACCAGAGACGCCGGCAGGCGAGACGCCGCTGCAGGTGAGACGCCGCTGCAGGTGAGACGCCGCTGCAGGTGAGACGCCGCTGCAGGTGAGACGCCGCCACTGCAGGTGAGACGCCGGCAGGTGAGACGCCGGCAGGTGAGACGCCAGCAGGTGAGACGCCAGCAGGTGAGACGCCGCTGCAGGTGAGACGCCGCCACTGCAGGTGAGACGCCAGCAGGTGAGACGCCGCTGCAGGTGAGACGCTGCTGCAGGTGAGACGCCGCTGCAGGTGAGACGCCGCTGCAGGTGAGACGCCGCTGCAGGTGAGACGCCGGCAGGTGAGACGCCGCTGCAGGTGAGACGCCGCTGCAGGTGAGACGCCGCTGCAGGTGAGACGCCGCTGCAGGTGAGACGCCGCTGCAGGCGAGACGCCGCTGCAGGAGGACCTGCTGCTGTGGAGGTCTGAGCTGATGCTGGGTCCTCATGGGGAGGAGGAGAGCCGGTCTGCTGTCCTCTCTGGAGGACACAGCAGTGGAGGGACAGACGGAGACACTGAGTGGAGCAGGACCAGAGCCGTCGGGACTCTACTGCTGGAGGGAAGGAAAGCGTCCCACTTGAAGGAGAGTTGAAATAATTCATAGAGTCTCAACATGGCAGAAACACCTTAGAAAAAACTTAACATCAAAATGTAGTGAACTGGTCTCACAGCCTGACGGAGCGTCCAGGCTTCATCACAGCAGGTTTCCTCTGGAGTCGACAGGTTTAACCCGCTGCAGCTCAGAGAGGCTGAGAACCCGGAGGATTCGGGTTCAGAGGTCAGACATGGCCACGGCTACACAGCAAACACTTTCTGTGTCAATTTGCCGTTTAATTGAGAACAATGTGAAGTGTGTATCAGGAGAAGAATTCTTATGTCATAGTGACAGTGTGTGTTTGTAGAGCAGAGACAAAGACACTGAAGGTGTTTTTATTCCGTGATGTGTCTGATTCTCCCTTTGAACCATTGATTTAGTGTTTATTGTAGAAGATGTAGAAAGGTGAGGGTTCAGGATGGAAACGGACTTCCTCAGTGTCTCCCCTCATGTGCTCATCACCACTCACTCTGTCTGACATGTAGATTTAAATTATATGGAACTTTTGTCTGTTATCAGTATAGTGTTCATATCTGTCCGTCCTGAACATATCGTAATGATCTCTTTGTATCTGCTAATGTATATCTTTATATTTGTATTTATGTCATTATATCTGTCTTGGATCTTTATGTAAATTATATTTGATTTATATCTGTCAGCTTCTATCTATTACTTAATTTTATGTGTCTTCGATTTGTATTTCCGTTATATTTAATTTATATTTAATAACTAGTTGTGTTGGTCAGTATATTTCTGTTATGTAATTATATCTAATTTTACATACAAATGATATTTAACTTTTCCTTGTCTGGTTGGGCTTTGTGTTTTTCTACGTTTCTTGACCCTGCAGTTTCCCCATGCGGGACAAATAAAGGACTTTCATTCCGTTTCCTTCTGCTTTGTCGTCTCCGCGCAGTTTTTCTGAGTTGTGCGGTCCTGGACGGCAGCTGTTCTGTTGGCGGTGAGGAACGTAAAGTCACACACATTTTTTTCCTTCGCAAAATTTGTATAGGTACCAGGTTTGGCGCAGAGGAGCCGCTGTGCAGAGTTTGGGGCTTGTTTTGTGCTGCGAGCTTTATAGGTAAGACCCCTGAACAGTCACATTTTCACCGTTAAAGAACACCGAACGCGCTCTGCTCTGTGGATGAAACCGCGTCTCACCGACTGTTTGACTGGAAAAGGCTGCCAAACTGCCAAAAACGAGGTTAAACGGTTCAAAGTGCTAAAATTTCTAAGTTGTCAGCAAAAACAAAACGGTTAGAACCCGGTCTGAAAGCAGGTTGGATGTCATTTTATATTATTTTCATTTTATTGAAGAAATAAATCAGATCAGTCGATGAAACACTGAACAGACGTCTGTGTGGGTAAATGACGTCTGCCGCCATCTAGTGTGCGTCAGCAGTAACAGCAACTGGGACCGGAAGACCACCTCTGTTGTCTGAATGATTACTTTTTCAAAACTCCAGTTTAGAAAAGAAATGAAAGTATTTTTTTGCAGTGCTTCAAGGTGCATTAAGGAGTTTAAAACATTAAAAATACTTATTTTCTATCATAAATACGTTACAAATATTCAATAATGCGCGCATGTGTGCGTGTGTTGGAATCTAGTCGCGGGCCTGTCTGGACGGTTCGGCGGGCCGGATTCGGCCCGCGGGCCACCAGTTGATGATCACTGTAGTATTACTGTATTGGCCCAGATGATATTTAGATGATATTTTTTTCCAGAAATGGTCTTCCCAAAAACGGGGTGGCGCTCTAATGGAGGACTGGATGGAGCCAGAGTCCCGCTGAGCTGGACTGCCTCTGCTTCATGCAGTGGCTCCGCCCCCCGTTAGGGGGAGCTGGTGAGCTGGACAGAGTGTGACGCCGGGAACGCACTGGACGAGGAAGCGTAGCAGAGGCGCCGCGCACGGCGCTTCTGATGGCCTTCCATGTTAACCTATCTGATGATGCAGAAAAAAAGAGGACAGGAGGAGAAAGTCTCTCCACAGGTCAGCAGAACACACACATCCATCCTGGCAGAGCGAGACAGGAGAACCGAGAGCAGCCGAGAGCAGCCGAGAGCAGCCGGATCAGCTGAGAGCAGCCGGATCAGCCGAGAGCAGCCGGATCAGCCGACAGCAGCTGGATCAGCCGACAGCAGCTGGATCAGCCGACAGCAGCCGGATCAGCCGAGAGCAGCCGGATAAGCCGACAGCAGCTGGATCAGCCGACAGCAGCTGGATCAGCCGAGAGCAGCTGGATCAGCCGAGAGCAGCCGAGAGCAGCCGGATCAGCCGAGAGCAGCCGAGAGCAGCCGGATCAGCTGAGAGCAGCCGAGAGCAGCCGGATCAGCCGACAGCAGCTGGATCAGCCGACAGCAGCTGGATCAGCCGAGAGCAGCCGAGAGCAGCCGGATCAGCCGAGAGCAGCCGGGATCAGCCGAGAGCAGCCGGATCAGCTGAGAGCAGCCGGATCAGCCGAGAGCAGCCGGATCAGCCGACAGCAGCTGGATCAGCCGAGAGCAGCCGAGAGCAGCCGGATCAGCCGACAGCAGCTGGATCAGCCGACAGCAGCCGGATCAGCCGAGAGCAGCTGGATCAGCCGACAGCAGCCGGATCAGCCGACAGCAGCTGGATCAGCCGACAGCAGCCGGATCAGCCGACAGCAGCCGGATAAGCCGACAGCAGCTGGATCAGCCGAGAGCAGCTGGATCAGCCGAGAGCAGCCGAGAGCAGCCGAGAGCAGCCGGATCAGCTGAGAGCAGCCGAGAGCAGCCGGATCAGCCGAGACCAGCCGGATCAGCTGAGAGCAGCCGGATCAGCCGAGAGCAGCCGGATCAGCGGAGAGCAGCCAGATCAGCCGAGAGCAGCCGAGAGCAGCCGGATCAGCCGAGAGCAGCCGAGAGCAGCCGGATCAGCCGAGAGCAGCCGAGAGCAGCCGAGAGCAGCCGGAGCAGCCGAGAGCAGCCGAGAGCAGCCGGATCAGCCGAGAGCAGCCGAGAGCAGCCGAGAGCAGCCGGATCAGCCGAGAGCAGCCGGATCAGCCGAGAGCAGCCGAGAGCAGCCGGAGCAGCCGAGAGCAGCCGAGAGCAGCCGGAGCAGCCGAGAGCAGCCGGATCAGCCGAGAGCAGCCAAGAGCAGCCGGGATCAGCCGAGAGCAGCCGAGAGCAGCCGGATCAGCTGAGAGCAGCCGAGAGCAGCCGGATCAGCTGAGAGCAGCCGGATCAGCCGAGAGCAGCCGAGAGCAGCCGGGATCAGCCGAGAGCAGCCGAGAGCAGCCGGATCAGCGGAGAGCAGCCGGATCAGCCGAGAGCAGCCGAGAGCAGCCGGATCAGCCGAGGGCAGCCGGATCAGCCGAGAGGCAGCCGAGAGCAGCCGACAGCAGCTGGATCAGCCGAGAGCAGCCGAGAGCAGCCGGATCAGCCGAGAGCAGCCGGGATCAGCCGAGAGCAGCCGGATCAGCTGAGAGCAGCCGGATCAGCCGAGAGCAGCCGGATCAGCCGACAGCAGCTGGATCAGCCGAGAGCAGCCGAGAGCAGCCGGATCAGCCGACAGCAGCTGGATCAGCCGACAGCAGCCGGATCAGCCGAGAGCAGCTGGATCAGCCGACAGCAGCCGGATCAGCCGACAGCAGCTGGATCAGCCGACAGCAGCCGGATCAGCCGACAGCAGCCGGATAAGCCGACAGCAGCTGGATCAGCCGAGAGCAGCTGGATCAGCCGAGAGCAGCCGAGAGCAGCCGAGAGCAGCCGGATCAGCTGAGAGCAGCCGAGAGCAGCCGGATCAGCCGAGACCAGCCGGATCAGCTGAGAGCAGCCGGATCAGCCGAGAGCAGCCGGATCAGCGGAGAGCAGCCAGATCAGCCGAGAGCAGCCGAGAGCAGCCGGATCAGCCGAGAGCAGCCGAGAGCAGCCGGATCAGCCGAGAGCAGCCGAGAGCAGCCGAGAGCAGCCGGATCAGCCGAGAGCAGCCGAGAGCAGCCGAGAGCAGCCGGATCAGCCGAGAGCAGCCGGATCAGCCGAGAGCAGCCGAGAGCAGCCGGAGCAGCCGAGAGCAGCCGAGAGCAGCCGGAGCAGCCGAGAGCAGCCGGATCAGCCGAGAGCAGCCAAGAGCAGCCGGGATCAGCCGAGAGCAGCCGAGAGCAGCCGGATCAGCTGAGAGCAGCCGAGAGCAGCCGGATCAGCTGAGAGCAGCCGGATCAGCCGAGAGCAGCCGAGAGCAGCCGAGAGCAGCCGGATCAGCTGAGAGCAGCCGGATCAGCCGAGAGCAGCCGAGAGCAGCCGGATCAGCCGAGAGCAGCCGGATCAGCCGAGAGCAGCCGGATCAGCTGAGAGCAGCCGGATCAGCCGAGAGCAGCCGAGAGCAGCCGGATCAGCCGAGAGCAGCCGGATCAGCCGAGAGCAGCCAAGAGCAGCCGGATCAGCTGAGAGCAGCCGGATCAGCCGACAGCAGCTGGATCAGCCGACAGCAGCTGGATCAGCCGAGAGCAGCCGAGAGCAGCCGGATCAGCCGAGAGCAGCCGGGATCAGCCGAGAGCAGCCGGATCAGCTGAGAGCAGCCGGATCAGCCGAGAGCAGCCGGATCAGCCGACAGCAGCTGGATCAGCCGAGAGCAGCCGAGAGCAGCCGGATCAGCCGACAGCAGCTGGATCAGCCGACAGCAGCCGGATCAGCCGAGAGCAGCTGGATCAGCCGACAGCAGCCGGATCAGCCGACAGCAGCTGGATCAGCCGACAGCAGCCGGATCAGCCGACAGCAGCCGGATAAGCCGACAGCAGCTGGATCAGCCGAGAGCAGCTGGATCAGCCGAGAGCAGCCGAGAGCAGCCGAGAGCAGCCGGATCAGCTGAGAGCAGCCGAGAGCAGCCGGATCAGCCGAGACCAGCCGGATCAGCTGAGAGCAGCCGGATCAGCCGAGAGCAGCCGGATCAGCGGAGAGCAGCCAGATCAGCCGAGAGCAGCCGAGAGCAGCCGGATTCAGCCGAGAGCAGCCGAGAGCAGCCGGATCAGCCGAGAGCAGCCGAGAGCAGCCGAGAGCAGCCGGATCAGCCGAGAGCAGCCGAGAGCAGCCGAGAGCAGCCGGATCAGCCGAGAGCAGCCGGATCAGCCGAGAGCAGCCGAGAGCAGCCGGAGCAGCCGAGAGCAGCCGAGAGCAGCCGGAGCAGCCGAGAGCAGCCGGATCAGCCGAGAGCAGCCAAGAGCAGCCGGGATCAGCCGAGAGCAGCCGAGAGCAGCCGGATCAGCTGAGAGCAGCCGAGAGCAGCCGGATCAGCTGAGAGCAGCCGGATCAGCCGAGAGCAGCCGAGAGCAGCCGGGATCAGCCGAGAGCAGCCGAGAGCAGCCGGATCAGCTGAGAGCAGCCGGATCAGCCGAGAGCAGCCGAGAGCAGCCGGATCAGCCGAGAGCAGCCGGATCAGCCGAGAGCAGCCGAGAGCAGCCGACAGCAGCTGGATCAGCCGAGAGCAGCCGAGAGCAGCCGGATCAGCCGAGAGCAGCCGGGATCAGCCGAGAGCAGCCGGATCAGCTGAGAGCAGCCGGATCAGCCGAGAGCAGCCGGATCAGCCGACAGCAGCTGGATCAGCCGAGAGCAGCCGAGAGCAGCCGGATCAGCCGACAGCAGCTGGATCAGCCGACAGCAGCCGGATCAGCCGAGAGCAGCTGGATCAGCCGACAGCAGCCGGATCAGCCGACAGCAGCTGGATCAGCCGACAGCAGCCGGATCAGCCGACAGCAGCCGGATAAGCCGACAGCAGCTGGATCAGCCGAGAGCAGCTGGATCAGCCGAGAGCAGCCGAGAGCAGCCGAGAGCAGCCGGATCAGCTGAGAGCAGCCGAGAGCAGCCGGATCAGCCGATACCAGCCGGATCAGCTGAGAGCAGCCGGATCAGCCGAGAGCAGCCGGATCAGCGGAGAGCAGCCAGATCAGCCGAGAGCAGCCGAGAGCAGCCGGATCAGCCGAGAGCAGCCGAGAGCAGCCGGATCAGCCGAGAGCAGCCGAGAGCAGCCGAGAGCAGCCGGATCAGCCGAGAGCAGCCGAGAGCAGCCGAGAGCAGCCGGATCAGCCGAGAGCAGCCGGATCAGCCGAGAGCAGCCGGATCAGCGGAGAGCAGCCAGATCAGCCGAGAGCAGCCGAGAGCAGCCGGATCAGCCGAGAGCAGCCGAGAGCAGCCGGATCAGCCGAGACCAGCCGGATCAGCTGAGAGCAGCCGGATCAGCCGAGAGCAGCCGGATCAGCGGAGAGCAGCCAGATCAGCCGAGAGCAGCCGAGAGCAGCCGGATCAGCCGAGAGCAGCCGAGAGCAGCCGGATCAGCCGAGAGCAGCCGAGAGCAGCCGAGAGCAGCCGGATCAGCCGAGAGCAGCCGAGAGCAGCCGAGAGCAGCCGGATCAGCCGAGAGCAGCCGGATCAGCCGAGAGCAGCCGAGAGCAGCCGGAGCAGCCGAGAGCAGCCGAGAGCAGCCGGAGCAGCCGAGAGCAGCCGGATCAGCCGAGAGCAGCCAAGAGCAGCCGGGATCAGCCGAGAGCAGCCGAGAGCAGCCGGATCAGCCGACAGCAGCTGGATCAGCCGACAGCAGCCGGATCAGCCGAGAGCAGCTGGATCAGCCGACAGCAGCCGGATCAGCCGACAGCAGCTGGATCAGCCGACAGCAGCCGGATCAGCCGACAGCAGCCGGATAAGCCGACAGCAGCTGGATCAGCCGAGAGCAGCTGGATCAGCCGAGAGCAGCCGAGAGCAGCCGAGAGCAGCCGGATCAGCTGAGAGCAGCCGAGAGCAGCCGGATCAGCCGAGACCAGCCGGATCAGCTGAGAGCAGCCGGATCAGCCGAGAGCAGCCGGATCAGCGGAGAGCAGCCAGATCAGCCGAGAGCAGCCGAGAGCAGCCGGATCAGCCGAGAGCAGCCGAGAGCAGCCGGATCAGCCGAGAGCAGCCGAGAGCAGCCGAGAGCAGCCGGATCAGCCGGAGAGCAGCCGAGAGCAGCCGAGAGCAGCCGGATCAGCCGAGAGCAGCCGGATCAGCCGAGAGCAGCCGGATCAGCGGAGAGCAGCCAGATCAGCCGAGAGCAGCCGAGAGCAGCCGGATCAGCCGAGAGCAGCCGAGAGCAGCCGGATCAGCCGAGACCAGCCGGATCAGCTGAGAGCAGCCGGATCAGCCGAGAGCAGCCGGATCAGCGGAGAGCAGCCAGATCAGCCGAGAGCAGCCGAGAGCAGCCGGATCAGCCGGGAGCAGCCGAGAGCAGCCGGATCAGCCGAGAGCAGCCGAGAGCAGCCGAGAGCAGCCGGATCAGCCGAGAGCAGCCGAGAGCAGCCGAGAGCAGCCGGATCAGCCGAGAGCAGCCGGATCAGCCGAGAGCAGCCGAGAGCAGCCGGAGCAGCCGAGAGCAGCCGAGAGCAGCCGGAGCAGCCGAGAGCAGCCGGATCAGCCGAGAGCAGCCAAGAGCAGCCGGGATCAGCCGAGAGCAGCCGAGAGCAGCCGGATCAGCTGAGAGCAGCCGAGAGCAGCCGGATCAGCTGAGAGCAGCCGGATCAGCCGAGAGCAGCCGAGAGCAGCCGGGATCAGCCGAGAGCAGCCGAGAGCAGCCGGATCAGCTGAGAGCAGCCGGATCAGCCGAGAGCAGCCGAGAGCAGCCGGATCAGCCGAGAGCAGCCGGATCAGCCGAGAGCAGCCGAGAGCAGCCGAGAGCAGCCGGATCAGCTGAGAGCAGCCGGATCAGCCGAGAGCAGCCGAGAGCAGCCGGATCAGCCGAGAGCAGCCGGATCAGCCGAGAGCAGCCGGATCAGCTGAGAGCAGCCGGATCAGCCGAGAGCAGCCGAGAGCAGCCGGATCAGCCGAGAGCAGCCGGATCAGCCGAGAGCAGCCAAGAGCAGCCGGATCAGCTGAGAGCAGCCGGATCAGCCGATGTGACCAGCAGAGAGCGCAGTCAGCAGACACGCCTCCAGTGCGAACAGCCAAGCGCCGGACCAGAGACGTTACTTGTTGCTCATTGCTGCTTATTTTGAGAAAGAGAATGTTTTTTATTTAATACTGCAGTAATTCTTTTGATCTTAAATCAGGTGAAATGTTCTCTGTTGTGAGTTTTGAGTTTAGAATAATTGTACATAAAGAGTTCTCTCATGAGGAACCTGATTGTCTTCAACATATTTTTTTTTTCACAAAATGATATTTGAAAAATAGTCGTCTTATAATCAGACTCGTCTCATATTCGGGCCGATACGGTATATTATTAGCGTTAGCATGTTAGCGCTTTTGACCGGCACTGTTTTACGATGAAGTTTACTCATGGCTTCCTCCTCGTCAGCGGGCTCTGTGTCCACAGCGGTGCCCTGGCACCGGGACGTCCTCGCCCTCCTTGTTATTAGCGTAGCCTCGCTAACCGTCCGGCGAGACGGGAGAGAGACGGCCGGGTGAGCGACGCTGCTGCTGCTGGCCGCCGCCATGACGGCAGACTCTGCGTTTTATACAACTTTGTGGACAAAATAAATAAATCACGGTCATCGTGAATATGAAAAATATTCACGAATATTTAAAAAAATCGCGACTGACGAATATTGTAATGATCGCGACGGCCCTATCTGTACTTACCGACTGCAAGATGCAGCCGGCGGCCGAAGCATTGCATTCTGGTCCACTGGTTCAGCTCCGTTGCTCGGATCACATTTGTTGCATGGTCTGTTTTAAGCACGTCTGGGCCTCAGACCGCAGTTTGGCCAACTCTCCTTCAGCCCCGTGGCGAGATTCTCCCCGGTGTGGTCGGCGGGGAAGTCCGCGGTCTGCAGAAGCGTTGAGGAAATGCACCGTGGGGCGGGGCCCGGACGCTCTGCTTCACCTCATATCGGCAGTCGAGCCATGAAACTGGGATTCTCGCAGCTGTTTGAGCGGCCGGCCGCTGCCCGGCGTGAGGGAGGCGGAGCGTACGGCCGATCCGCCATGAGGGAGGCGGAGCGTACGGCCGATCCGCCGTGAGCAGCAGGCTCGCCGTGGGATCAGATCCCTCGGAGCCGCTTCTGCCCGTGTCGGTCACGTGACCCGTCCTGACTGGTAGCGGAGGCGGAGCCGCCGCTCCGGGCCTTTCTGCGCCGCGGGCTACCGGCTGACATATTTAGAAAAATAAAGAAAAGCTGAGAAAAACGGCGGCTTTGACATCCAAACATGGCGTCGTCTGAAATGACGAGTTTTGTTCCAGAACGACGGATCGTTCAGCTCCAGATTTAAAGCAACACAAAGCTCTGCACAGCACCAGCAGGGGGTCCTCCGTCCTCCGTCCTATGTCTCCGTCCTCTATCTCTGTCTTCCATCTCTGTCCTCCGTCTTCTGTCTCTGTCCTCCGTCTCTGTCCTCCATCTCTGTCCTCCGTCTCCGTCCTCCGTCTTCTGTCTCTGTCTTCCGTCTCTGTCCTCCATCTCTGTCGTCCGTCTCCGTCCTCCGTCTTCTGTCTCTGTCCTCCGTCTCTGTCCTCCATCTCTGTCCTCCGTCTCCGTCCTCCATCTTCTGTCTCTGTCTTCCGTCTCTGTCCTCCATCTCTGTCCTCCGTCTCCGTCCTCCATCTTCTGTCTCTGTCTTCCGTCTCTGTTCTCCATCTCTGTCCTCTGTCTCCGTCCTCCGTCTTCTGTCTCCGTCCTCCGTCTCTGTCCTCTGTCCTCCGTCTCTGTCCTCTGTCCCCGTCCTCCACATTCAGTCTGTTTTCAGAGCTTCTTTCCCTTCAGTTCAGTCCTGGTTGGAGAGTCGTCCCCGGTCTGTCCAGCAGAGGGCAGAATGCTTGGACGCCTGGACCATGTGACTCAGTGAGGACAGCAGGAGGACTCATGTCCAGCAGAATGAATGAATGAATGAATGAATGAATGAATGAATGAATGAATGACCCATCGGGACCCGAGTCTCTGCTGATCGACCCGGGGCATCTGGCCCGTCCTGGATCCACTAATCCAGGATCCAGTGGCTCTAAAGGAGGACAGAGGAACAGGATTCAGTCTGCTCCAGACCAGGACCGGGCCCAGGATCCAGCCTGCTGGCCAATCGGAGGATCCGGTGTCAAATTACAGAGCGGAGCATCAGGAGAGACGTGATCCAGAGAGACGTGAGTCCCACAGGATGGCGAGGGGACAGAGTCCACATGAGACCCTGAAGAGGGATTAACGATCCTGTGTGTGTGTGTGTGTGTGTGTGTGTGTGTGGACATTCCTGCCGCCGGTGGAACCGGACCATCCACATGCCAGGGGACCAGTCAGACGTGGTGCAGTGGGACGAGCTGCAGCGCTCGCTCTGAACCCCGCTGTGTGTGTGTTTGTGCATGTGTGTGTGTTTGTGTGTGTGTGTGTGTGTGTGTGTGTGTGTGTGTGTGTGTGTGTGTAACAGGTGTAATCAGGTGGATCAAAGTCGACTCGTGACTTTAATCCTGAAACGACCAAAACACCAGAAGAGCCGAAGTCATGTGGAGCTCCAGACAGCCTGCTCCTCCTGCTCTTCCTCCTCCTCCTCCTCCTCCTCCTCCTCCTCCTCCTCCTCCTCCTCCTGGTCTTTTTGCAGGGAAAAAGACTGATCCACTCCAACCAACCTCTTCCTCTTCCTCTTCCTCCTCCTCTTCCTCCTCCTTTCTCCTCCTCTTTCTCCTCTTCTTCCTCCTCCCCCACCTGCGACTCTTCTTTATCTCTGCATGTTTCTCAGGCTCAGAGCTCCAGAGAGGCTATAAAGGAAAGGACCGGGGCAGAAGACCGGGGCAGATCCAGAGGGGCAGAAGACCGGGGCAGAAGACCGGGGCAGATCCAGAGGGGCAGAAGACCGGGGCAGATCCAGAGGGGCAGAAGACCGGGGCAGATCCAGAGGGGCAGAAGACCGGGGCAGATCCAGAGGGGCAGAAGACCGGGGCAGATCCAGAGGGGCAGAAATGGGTAAGACTTTATTTGAATGTGAAGACGTATGAAGACGCAGTGAAGAGAAAGATTTTACACAAAGTGTTCCTCAGTCCTGAAAGCTGAAGACTAAAGACTGAAGACTGGAGACTCTGAGGACTCTGAGGACTAAAGACTCAGAAAACTAGAGACTAAAGACTTTGAAAAGTAAAGACTCTGGAGACTCTGAGAACTGAAGCTGAAGACTCTGAAGACTCTGAGGACTGGAGACTAAAGACTCTAAAGTGTAAAGACCAAAGACTCTGAAGACCAAAGACCAAAGACTCTGAACACTGATGGCTGAACACTCTTAAGACTAAAGACTAAAGACTCTGAAGACTCGGAGGACTGAAGGCTCTGAGGATGTAAGACTAAATACCCTGAAGTCTAAAGATTCTGAAGACTCTGAAGACTAACGACTGTGAAAACTAAAGACTCTGAAGATTAATGACTGAAGACTCTTAAGACTAAAGACTTAAAACTCTGAAGACTAAAGCCTGAAGACTCAGAAACCTTTCTCATCCTCAACTGAAATTTCAGGTTGTTTATGTCTTGTTTCAGTCTTTAAACGTCAGTCTTTATTCTTCCGTCTTCAGTCTTTATTCTTCAGTCTTCAGTCTTTGTTCTTCAGTCTTCAGTCTTTAGTCTTCAGTCTTCAGTCTTCAGCCTTTAGTCTTCAGTCTTTAAGTTTTAAGCTTCTTTTTATCTGTACGGCTTCAAAAATACAAACCGACAAATTGAAAGCAGATTTCAGTTTTTTCAGAAAACGTGTCTTAAAGTGTTTCTCTGATTCAAAGACAAAAGTTCAGTCCAGTCGACTTTCAAAACTGAGGACAGTTTGTCCCCGTCGATACAGTTCTAAAAACCGTCCCCATCTGAGAGAACGAGTCCAGGAACCGGAGCCAAACGATAGGAAGCTCTCAGGTGTTTCTAGCTGGAGGACGGTCGTCTCGATGTCCCGCATTGTCCCGATGTCCTCTGTCCCCGCCTGCAGCCGGGAGGACCGTCCTGATTGTGTACGCCCACCAGAGTCCCGCGTCCTTCAACGCGGCGCTGCGGGACGTGGCGGTGAGCGAGCTGAGTAGGCGGGGCTTCACCGTCCTCGTGTCCGACCTCTACGCCATGAGGTTCAACGCCAGCGCCACTGTGGACGACATCACAGGTGCTTCTCCTGTCCCCTCCGTCTGTCTGCCCCTCTGTGTCCTTCTGTCCCGTTGTCCACTGTCTCTGCTGGTCTCTCCCTGTCTCATGCCGTCTGTCCCGCTCTGGTCCTCGGTTCCAGGCGAGCTGAAGAACTCGCAGCTGTTTCAGTACGGAGAGGAGACCATGCACGCCTGGATGGAGGGACGTCTCAGTGAGGACATCATGGCCGAGCAGCAGAAAGTCCAACAAGCCGAACTCATCATATTCCAGGTCAGAGGTCACCAAGACACCGCGACCACCCGGAGACGAGGTGAAACAAGAAACATGAAAGAAGACACAAGACAATACGAAACAAGACACGACAAGACGATACGAAACAAGACACGACGATATGAAACAAGACACGACAAGACGATATGAAACAAGACACGACAAGACGATATGAAACAAGACACGACGATATGAAACAAGACACGACAAGACGATACGAAACAAGACACGACAAGACGATACGAAACAAGACACGACAAGACGATACGAAACAAGACACGACAAGACGATATGAAACAAGACACGACAAGACGATATGAAACAAGACACGACAATATGAAACAAGACACGGCGAGACGGTATGAAACAATCCAAATTCAAGGACTCAGAAGAGGAGGACGTTCTGAGGCCTCAGAGGAAACAAGCTGAGACATCGGTGTCCTGAGAGACCATGTGGACGTAAACAGGAAGTGACACCGACATGGAGGACTGCTACAGAAATACACAACACGGCAATCGGTCAATCTTTATTTCAGCCTCTGAGCTCCATAAAAACAAACAAAGAAACATGAGCTCAATAAAACAGAGTCTGTCCAGAGTCCAGAGTCCAGAGGACGCTCTGACTCCGCCCCCTGGAGGACGGTCTGACTCTGCCCCCTGGAGGCCTGATCAGAGTCTTCATCATCTTGCAGACTGGATTCCCGTTAGCATGCTAGCTAGCAGATAGTTTCCAGCCTGCCTTCGAATGTGGTCTTCAGAACGAGTCCTGATCCAGGACCCGGGACCTGGCTGTCAGCATAGAGGAGAAACCAGGAACCAGTCCTCTGGTCCTCTTCAGGTGAAGGTTCCAGAAGCTACATTTCCTCACGGAACTCACAGAGCCTGGTTTAGATCCCGGACTGCAGGGTCCATCTCAGATCAGAAGAACCACCTCGCCTCGAGTCTTTCTGATGGTTTCTGACCGGGTCAAAGGCTTTGGAGGCATCCAGACGGCACGGGGACATGGGTGGACATGTTGGACCTCCAGCCTCCTTCAGAGCATAGACACTCGGTCCGGTTCCATCGTGACTTTTAGAACCATACTGTTCCTCAGTGGAGTCGCAGTACAGACAGACCCAGGACGCTGGACTCCAGGGTCCGGTGACAGTCATGTCTCAGTGGACAACGTAAGATCAGATGCTGTCCAAAGAGGGACTTTGTCTCTCAAACATCTGCATTAAAACCGCCCGTCACAAACGTCCAGGTCTTCTGACCTCCTCCCTGTGAGACCTGACAGAAGCAGGTCCTAGAACGTTCTTCCTCTCTGTCGACAGTCTCAAGGCCCGTTCATGCCGCCAAATGATCTCCGCGTTTTTGCGTCCAAATGTAATTGAAAAACGACGGGGAACGCACCTTCACTGGCGGCGCGTCGGGGCATTCTGGCATCGGCGTCGCGTTTTTGTGGCCGTCACTGAAGTTGGGAAATCTGAACTTTTGACGTGGCATTTTTGCGGCAGACCAATCAGAGAGTGTCTCCATGGTGATGTAGGTCAGGGGGCGGGGCCGGGGAAAGCGACACTGGCTCAGCTCCTGGAGCGAATGGTGAAACTCACCAAACTCCGACTGTCTCTGGATCATATGGAGCACCAGGCACGGCGGACTGTCCGCCGACAGCGCCGCTGTCTGGCTTTATGAAGCAAATACCACTCACTCATCAGGGTTAGCCATGATGCTAAGCTAACACAGGAGATAAGGCTGGAAGCCCCGCCTTCCCAACACATACTCGGCGCATCAACGCACCGCGGTGTCCTCAGGGGCCCGGCGTTGTTCGGTGTTGGACCTCAAAATTGACGCGAGTTCAACTTGTTGCGTTTTTGCATTTTTTGATTCAGCAACACGTTCAGTGTGAAGGGGTGAAGAATAATAAAACATCATCATCAACGGCCATTTTCATTCCGGTCCACCAGTCCCACCCCATCTGCTCACAGAACAGCCCCTCCACCAGAGATTGATCCACGCCAGCCCGCCCCCCCCCCCAACTCTCCTGCCCCGTCAAAGCCACTGCTGATAGAGCTGAGTTTCTTGGATACGTAGACTGTTTTCCAACAGTTGGTTCCTTATCCGCAGGCCGCTACCGTGACCCGAGCCGGTCCTCATTGATAGTCAATAATTAACGACAGTAACGGTCATTAAAGAAAAACAAGGTCTGGTCTCAGGTTTATCAGGTTTATCAGATGAGGTGGACCAGCAGTCCTGGAGTGACCTGCCTCGTGGCGTCGTACCGACGCCCCTCTGGGCCACAGGTCTGGGTCGTATATCAGCGGTGACGCTAAATGAGCTGCGTCTGCCATTCGGAGTCTGTTTTTAACTTTGTGACCAACTTAGCTGAGCATGTAGCATGTTAGCGTGTTAGCATGTTAGCGTGTTAGCGTCCAGATCAGCAGTCAATTCCGGGGCCATTCCACTCAGCTGGTCCCCTGGGACCAGCCCTCAGTGACAGGGTTCCGCCCCTTGGACCCCTTAGCTTTAGCCGGGAGCCGCGGTGCTCCACGCCGGATCTTCCTCTGCCGGGCTCTCCGTGGGGTCCTCGCTGCCGGACCGGAGCTCCACCCTCCGAACTCAACGCCGTCGTCCCCTCGGTCCCAGTCCACCAGGTGGACGATGTCTCCGCGGTTCAGGACGTATTGCTAACAGGCGGATCTCAGATCTTCTGAGATCTAAGATCTTCTGAGATCTAAGATCTTGATCTTCCGTCTTCACGCAAAGACGGGTGGAGACTGTCTCATCCATCCCCCACTCCAGGACGGCAGCTTCAGCGCTGTTTCTCCATTAGCAAGCTAGCAGGAGACGTCAGCGCTGCTGAAGGACACAAAGGACGCTGGTCGGGGTTTTGTCTCCAACCTCGTTGAAAAGAGTACCGTACTCTTTGACAGGATTTGTCTTTTTGCTCCACTCTGCGGGACAAAACGCCTTGCGGATCCAGGACTCGTCCTCCACCATGGTCTTTCTGTCGAACGTGTTGAGGACCTCTGGTGTATTGAAGACGGAGGACACCGCCCTGCCACCATCTTGTCAACCATCAGAAGACACGATGACAGAGGACGGTGATCAGGACCAGATCTCCTGCAGCAGACGGACGAAAGAAAGACGCCAGACATGGCAAGTATGAGGGACGGCGAGTCCAACGAGATAAGACAAGAGACATGCGAGATCAGGACGATGCGGCGCAGCCGGATGGACAACGGGTCAACACGTCCACGGAATGCAAAGAAACAAAGCAGACGGGACACAAAGGAAGACAGAGAAGACCAGAGAAATAAGACTGAGACTCTCAGCCTACAAAATTAGAAAAATCTTCCAGATCAGATTCAGATAACGTGTGTGTGTGTGTGTGTGTGTGTGTGTGTGTGTGTGTGTGTGTGTGTGTGTGTGTGTGTGTAGTTCCCGCTGTACTGGTTCAGTGTTCCTGCCATCATGAAGGGCTGGATGGACCGGGTCCTCACGCAGGGCTTCGCCTTCTCTCTGGAGAGGATGTACGACACGGGCGTCTTCAAGGTCAGACCCGGGGTTTAGAACCTTCCTGTTCCGGTTCTGGGCTTCAGCCCAGGGCCGATTCTGGATCCGGGCCCGGTCTGGACTCCCTGGTTAACCGTGGTTCTGGTGTTTACCTGCAGGATAAGAAGGCCATGCTGTCCTTCACCACTGGCGCCACGGAGACCATGTTCCAGCCCGACGGCGTCAACGGAGACATCAACGTCACCCTGTGGCCTCTGCAGGTGACCCCTCAGTGATCCCCCACCCGAAAGGCCCCCAGTGACCCCCCCCAGTGACCCCTCCCCAGTGCCCAACCAGTGACCCCCCCAGTGTCTCCCCTAGTGCCCCCCCATTGACCCCCCCCCCCCAGTGGCCACCCAGTGGCCCCCCTACTGGCCCTCCATTGAACCCCAAGTGCCCCTCCAGTGACCCCCCCCCAGTTCCCCCCCAGTGCCCCACCAGTGGTCCCCCTAGTACCGCCCCAGTGTCCCCCCAGTGCCCTCCCATTGCCTCCCCTAGTGGCCCCTCAGTGCCCCCCTGATTCCCCCCAAGTGCCCCTCCCCGTTCCCCCCACTGACTTCCCCAGTGCCCCCCCCGTGTTGACCCGTGTCTGTGGTCTCTTCCAGAACGGGGTCCTGCACTTCTGTGGGTTCCAGGTCCTGGCCCCACAGATCTTCTGGAGCCCCGCCCACTGCCCAGCCCCGGTGCGGGCGGCCATGTTGGAGGGGTGGCGGGCGCGGCTGGGTGGCCTGCCTGCCGAGGAGCCGCTGAGCTTCGCACCCTGCCGCCTCTTCGACCTGAGCTTCCGGGGGGGCTTCCTGCTCCGACCCGAGGCCAGGGAGGCCCTGGGGGGCCGGCGCTGGGGGCTCACCACGGGACACCACCTGGGGAAGCCGCTGCCGCCCCACAACCAGACCAGGTCCCGGGTCCAGGAGGGGGCCGGGGTCCGGGAGCAGACCAGTGTCCGGGAGCAGACCAAGGTCCGGGAGCAGACCTGGGTCCAGGAGGAAACCCAGGCTGCAGGGCAGCACCACCAGGAGGGGTCCAGGACGCCGCCGGACCAGGACGCTGGTCCTCCAGCTGATGAATGAAGGAAATGTGAGACGTGTTACTCAGACTGAATAAAGGCTGAAGATGATGATGATGATGATGATGATGATGATGATGATGATGATGATTCGCCTGCTCTGCTTCTTCTGTGTTCCTGCTCTGGTGATTTCCTGCTCAGGACTCTGGTCTCACGTTAGCGTGACTACATTAGCGAGACTATGTTGGCGTGACTACGTCAGCATGGCTACGTCAGTGTGGCTACATTAGCGCGGCTACATTAACATGGCTACGTTAGCATGGCTATGTTGGCACGGCTACGTTAGCATGGCTACATTAGCGTGGCTATGTTAGAGCGGCTACGTTAGCACGACCACATGTGGCTCCAGAGATGCAGGTTGAACACCCCTGCTCCATGTTCCCCATTGGTAATGTATAGGTGTGTTGTTCTCTCGTTTCTTTATCAAAGCAACAGCACCATCTAGTGGACCAACAGGAGAACTACATGGTTTCAGTGTTTCTGCTGTTTCCATGGAAACAGACATCAAATCAAACTTCAAATCAAACTTTAGTTGTAAAGCACGTTTCATGTTTATAAGAAACAACACACACACACACACACACACACACACACACACACACACACACACACACACACACACACACACACACACACACCAGGAGAGGTCAAATGTCAGAAGTGCTGGGAAAAAAGTGAGTTAAGATGAAGAAGTAAAGGTTTGTAATGAAATAGAATAAAATTACATGAATAAAGATGAAGCTGAGAGGAATGCAGGCGGCCCGTTAGAAGCCTGAATAAAAACGCGTCACTGGTCGCCTCCGGTGGACCCACCGCCCGCCGAGGGAACCATAGGGGCCGGGTGCAATGTGGATCAGGTGGCAGCCGACAGCAGGGTGCCCGGCGACCCGATCCTCAGACACAGAGACCAGCTCCAGGGACCTGGACTGTCTCCTCGTTGGGGGGGAGGAGCCTGAGCTGGTGAGGGAGGTTGAGAGACACCTCGACTCTTTTTTGTTCAAAATAAACGGCCGCTTCCTCTCAGGTAAACCAGATTTTATCTTGTCGCTACGTGTTCAATGCAGACAGTAGTTTGCAGAAATTAATTTGCAACAGCAAGTGGAGGTATAGACGGCCAGGCTCCGCCCCCCCTGCTGCTGCCAGTGGAGCAGAGAGGTGGTCACGCTGAATCCTCAGGCAGCGCTTTGCGGGGCCAGATATCCAGAACACGCTGATCAATGTGTGATTTTTTTTCACAGAAATGTAGCATGGACTTCATAGTACATGATGTAAAAAGCATTTTTCTCGCCCTGGTTAAATTAAATTCGCGGATAGTGCCTTTAAGTCTCTGGATGTGCAGGGACTGTCTTGGTTGACACGTCTCTGCAACATCGCGTGGCGGTCGGGGATGGAGCCTCTGGACTGGAAGACCGGGGTGGTGGTCCTGTATTAAAAGGGGGACTGGAGGGTGTGCTCCAACTATAGGGGGTCACACTCCTCAGGATCCCTGGGAAAGTCTGTTCCAGGGTACTGGAGAGGAGGATTTGACTAATAGTCGAACCTCAGATTCAGGAGGAACAGTGTGGTTTTCGTCCTGGTCGTGGAACACTGGACCAGCTCCAGACCCTCCATAGCGGGCTTGAGGGCTCGTGGGAGTTCACCCAACCAGTCCACATGTGTTTTGTGGATTTGGAGAAGGCGTTCAACAGTGTCCCTCGTGGTGTCTTGTGGGGGGGCTCCGGGAATACGGAGTCCGGGGCCTCTTGTTCAGGGCCGTCTGGTCTCTGTAGGACCGGAGTAGGAGTCTGGTCCGCATTGCCGACAGTAAGTCGGACCTGTTCCCGGTGCATGTTGGACTCCGGCAGGGCTGAACTTTGTCACCGGTTCTGTTCAGAATCTTTATGGACAGAATTTCTAGGTGCAGCCAGGAGCCGGAGGGGGTCCGGCTCAGGGACCAGGGGCCAGAGGGGGTCCGGTTCAGGGACCAGGGGCCGGAGGGGGTCCCGTTTAGGGACCAGGGGCCGGAGGGGGTCCGGTTCTGGGACCAGGGGCCGGAGGGGGTCCGGTTCTGGGACCAGGGGCCGGAGGGGGTCCGGTTCTGGGACCAGGGGCCGGAGGGGGTCCGGTTCTGGGACCACAGGATTTCATCTCTGCTTTTTGCAGATGATGTTGTCCTGTTGGCTTCATCGAACCTGGACCATCATGCACTGGGGCGGTTCGCAGCCGAGTGTGAAGCAACAGGGATGAGGATCAGCACCTCCAAATCCGAGGCCATGGTCCTCGACCGGAACAAGGTGGTCTGCCCTCTCCAGGTCGGTGGAGAGACTCTGGCCCAGGTGGAGGAGTTTCAGTGTCTTGGGGTCTTGTTCACAGTGGGGGGCGGATGGAGCGTGAGATTGACAGGCGGATCGGTGCAGCGGCTGCAGAGATCAGTCGTATCGGTCCGTTGTGGTGAAGAAGGAGCCGAAAGGCAAAGCTCTGGATTTACCAGTCAGTCTACGTTCCCACCCTCATCTATGGTCATGAGCTTTGGGTCATGACCGAAAGGACAAGATCCCGGATACAAGCGGCCGAAATGAGCTTCCTCCGTAGGGTGGCTGGGCGCTCCCTGAGAGACAGGGGGAGGAGCTACGTCACCAGGGAGGAGCTGGGAGTAGAGCCGCTACTCCTTCACATCGAGAGAAGCAGCTGAGGAGGCTCGGGCATCTGGTTAGGACGCCTCCCTGGGGAGGAGTTCCAGGCATGTCCCACCGGGAGGAGACCCCGGGGAAGACCAGGACATGCTGGAGAGACTGTCTCTCAGCTGGCCTGGGAACGCCTTGGGATCCTCCCAGAGGAGCTGGAGGAAGAGTCTGGGGACAGGAGGTCTGGGGACAGGAAGTCTGGGGACAGGAGGTCTGGGGACAGGAAGTCTGGGGACAGGACTGTCTGGGGACAGGAGGTCTGGGGACAGGAGGTCTGGGAACAGGAGGTCTGGGGACAGGACTGTCTGGGGACAGGAGGTCTGGGGACAGGAGGTCTGGGGACAGGAGGTCTGGGAACAGGAGGTCTGGGGACAGGAGGTCTGGGGACAGGACTGTCTGGGGACAGGAGGTCTGGGGACAGGAGGTCTGGGGACAGGGAAGTTTGGGCATCTCTGCTGAGACTGCTGCCCCCGCGACCCGGCCCCGGATAAGCGGTAGAAAATGGAAGGATGGATGGTCGCCTCGTTTTTTTGTCGTTTTCATGAAACTTTTCTTCAAATAAAATGAACGGATGAGTTCTCTCTTCAAACCACCCCAAAAAACACCAGAACGTTTGGAGAACATGTAAATCCTGAAGTCTGAGTCTGTCCTCCGTGTCTCACTCCGTCCCCTCGTGTCTCTCTGTCAAAGTAAAGGAGCACAGCGCCGCCGTGTGGCCGACCGTGACCCTGCAGCCTGACCGCTGCTGCTGTTCTCCACAGGCGGCCCAGCAGCAGCTCATCAAATCAGCTGTTCTCTGGGTTCTCACGCGGCTGGAGACGCTGCGGAACACTGCAGATCGTCTCAGCGTTTGGGACACGTGAGACAAAGCCAGTCCTCTCTGAGTCTCTGGTCCCAAAGCGGCGTCTCTGTCGCGAATAATTCACCGTCTGTCTCCAGAAATCCAACAATCTACACAAACCAGGCTAATTTTAACTGCGTGGAAAGGAAAACACTACATGAGGAAGAGTAGAGAGTATATAGAGTAAATAGAGTAGAGAGTGACTTTATTGATCCCAAACTGGGAAATTTGGTGTTACAGCAGCCTCAGAAAAAAGAAGAAATATATATCGGGCTGTCACTTTAGTGCATTAATTAGATTAATTAATTACACCACAAATTAATGCACTAAAAAATTAATCTAAGATTAATTATAGCACACTTGATTGCCAATTCAATGTGAACGAAACTGTTGTTTTATTTAGAGGCATGTTATACTTGTAGTACCTGCTTTAAATTGCTGTATTAAGTTTGTTTTAGTCTTCATTTTGAATTTAGTTTGCTTGAGTGGCTGTTTGAGACTCAGCCTCATTTTAATTCAGATTTTTTTTAATCTATATTTGTGCTGCATTTTTGAATAGTGCACCAGGCCGAATGGGTTTGCTGGATGTACTTAAACTTTATCTTCTTCTGAATTTCTTTAATGAAACACGCTGAAAGTGTTATTTGAGTTTCCTGATTTATTCTGGACGAGACGTCCTGACTGAGCTTCACTCATCATCAACAAAAATGTGGATTTCAAATCTTCTCTTCTCTGCGTTTTCATTTGATGAGTCCTGCACCACAATTCTGTAACGTCCCAGAATTCCAGTTCTTCACTTGGGGACCAAAAGCAGATATGACATTAAAATGAGATTCATTAATTATTTACAAATCCTGTAATTAATTAGGTTAATTTTTTTATCGCATGACAGCACTAATATATTACACATGGCCATATACACACATATACACATATCCACATATATACACCTATACAGACCCTCACATACATACAGACATATACAATAAGAATAAAGTGTAAATTAAAGACATGAAAATATTCCAGAAAAAAAAAATAAGGGAAGTGTGCTGAGCGGGATGAAGAAAAGTAAGGAATGCAAGGATAATAATTATTATTATGATGTCAACCAGAGTGTAACCAGAGTAATGGACCTAAATAATAAATAAGTATTATTAACTATACTGTAATAAATAAATGGTATTTTTTTTTACTTCATGAAAACAAATTCAGGAAAAAAAACAAATATATATATATATATATATATATATATATATATATATATATATATATATATATATATATATATATATATATATATATATATCAGAGTATATATATATCTGGTATAGTTTTAAAATAAAAATAAAGAAAAAAATATACAAATATAAATAAATAATATTTATGTGTATATTTATATATATATTTTTTCTTTATTTAATTTTTTGTAGAATATTAATACAGTGTTAATTGTATTTTTTCGTTCCTCTCATTAGTGGTCGGTCCTTGCTGGCGCTGTTGTTGTTGGGGGGTGGGGGGGGGGGGGGGGGGTGGGGGGGGGGGGGGGTTACTGTAGTTGCTGTATTTTCTGCTCCGCTCTACCGGCTCGTCTGTTGTCTGACAGGTTGTTCTGTAATGTAGAACATCGGTTCTTTATCAATCTGTTAATTATTAAAAAAAAAAAAAGAAGTTGTTTCTCGGTTAAGACCCCCCCCCCCCCCCCTCCAGTGGTAGAGTCCCATGACGTCACGGCGGGCCGGAGCAGAAGTCCCGGATGTAGTCAGGCTGTGTTTTTGTTGTTGTTCACGGAGGTTAAAGGTCACAGTTCGGCTGCTGTTTGGGCTTAAAGTTCGTCTCGTGACTCCCGCCCAGCCCCCGGAGGCCCTCAGGACCCGGTACCGAGCTCCCGCCGCCCGGAAACATGAAATGGATGTTCAAAGAGGACCACTCGCTGGGTGAGGACGGGCCGCGG
The DNA here is from genome assembly GCF_902148845.1 of Salarias fasciatus. Classification (NCBI taxonomy): domain Eukaryota; kingdom Metazoa; phylum Chordata; class Actinopteri; order Blenniiformes; family Blenniidae; genus Salarias; species Salarias fasciatus. The sequence continues at coordinate 40,290,470 of NC_043745.1, read as the reverse complement.
CGGCGGGGACGTGAGGGGAGGGGGGGCGCCAGGGGGGGCCGAGGCAGTCCCGGAGCCGGGCCGGTCCGGAGCGGCCCGGGAGGAGCCGCGGACCGGACCGAGACCTGCTGCCGCCGCGGGGAGCGGAGGCTCCGGCAGAGAGGAGCTCCAACATGGCGCCGCTGTAAACAAGCTAATGTCGGTTCAGGTCGGGTCACTGGGAGGCGGGGGTGGGTCACTGGGGGGGGACGAACCGGGCTCCGGTACCGGGCGGTACCGGTAAAGGGGGGGGGGGGGGGGGGGGGGGGTTCGAACCAGCCTCTGGACCCCGGTACAGGGGAGGGTGGGGGGTGGACCAGCAGCTCATCAGGTTCTAAAGGTTCTCCTCTGTTCTCTGTTCCCTGCAGAACATCGATGCATAGAGTCCGCCAAGATCCGCAACAAGTATCCTGACAGGGTCCCGGTGAGTGAGGGACACCTGGGGGGTGGGGGGTCCTGATCAGGTCCTGATCAGGTCCTGATCTGTGGTCCTGATCTGTGGTCCTGTCCTGGTCCTGATCTGTGGTCGTGGTCCTGATCTGTGGTCCTGGTCCTGATCTGTGGTCCTGGTCCTGATCTGTGGTCCCAGTCCTGATCTGTGGTCCTAGTTCTTTCCTGATCTGCCGTCCTGTCGTGGTCCTGTCCCGGTCCTGGTCCTGACCCGTGGTCCTGTCCTGGTCCTGATCTGTGGTCCTGGTCCTGATCTGTAGTCCTGTCCTGGTCCTGATCTGGGGTCCTGGTCTTGATCTGTGGTCCCGGTCCTGATCTGTGGTCCTGTCGTGGTCCTGACCCGTGGTCCTGGTCCTTTCCTGATCTGTGGTCCTGGTCCTGATCTGTGGTCCTGGTCCTGATCTGTGGTCGTGGTCCTGATCTGTGGTCCTGGTCCTGGTCCTGATCTGTGGTCCTGGTCCTTTCCTGATCTGTGGTCCTGTCCTGGTCCTCATCTGTGGTCCTGGTCCTGATCTGTGGTCGTGGTCCTGATCTGTGGTCCTGTCCTGGTCCTGATCTGTGGTCCTGGTCGTGGTCCTGATCTGTGGTCCTGGTCCTGGTCCTCATCTGTGGTCCTGGTCCTGATCTGTGGTCGTGGTCCTTTCCTGATCTGTGGTCCTGTCCTGGTCCTGATCTGTGGTCCTGGTCCTGATCTGTAGTCCTGGTCCTTTCCTGATCTGTGGTCCTGGTCCTGATCTGTGGTCGTGGTCCTGATCTGTGGTCGTGGTCCTGATCTGTGGTCCTGGTCCTGGTCCTGATCTGTGGTCCTGGTCCTTTCCTGATCTGTGGTCCTGTCCTGGTCCTGATCTGTGGTCCTGGTCCTGATCTGTGGTCGTGGTCCTGATCTGTGGTCCTGTCCTGGTCCTGATCTGTGGTCCTGGTCGTGGTCCTGATCTGTGGTCCTGTCCTGGTCCTGATCTGTGGTCCTGGTCCTGATCTGTGGTCCTGGTCCTGATCTGTGGTCGTGGTCCTGATCTGTGGTCCTGGTCCTGGTCCTGATCTGTGGTCCTGTCCTGGTCCTGATCTGTGGTTGTGGTCCTGTCCTGGTCCTGACCCGTGGTCCTGGTCCTCAGGTGATCGTGGAGAAGGTGTCGGGCTCTCAGATCGTGGACATCGACAAGAGGAAGTACCTGGTCCCGGCAGACATCACCGTGGCCCAGTTCATGTGGATCATCAGGAAGCGGATCCAGCTGCCCTCGGAGAAGGCCATCTTCCTGTTCGTGGACAAGACCGTGCCTCAGTCCAGGTCAGGGGGGGGGGGCGGGTGGAGGAGCAAGAGGGGTGGAGGAGGTGGTGGAGGTAGGAGGGTGGAGTGATGGGAGGAGGGTAGGAGGGTGTTAGTTTGGGTGGGGCACCAGGGTGGAGGGGGGGAGGGTGGGGTGGTAGGAGGGTGGAGATGGAGTGATGGGGGATGGGGTAGGAGGGTGTTGGTTTGGGTGGGGCAGCAGGGTGGGTGGGGTGGTAGGGTGGAGGGGGCAGCAGGGTGGAGCTCACCCCTCCCTGTCCCTGCAGCATCACCATGGGGCAGCTGTACGAGAAGGAGAAGGACGAGGACGGCTTCCTGTACGTCGCCTACAGCGGAGAGAACACCTTCGGCCTCTGAGGCTCCGCCCCCTCCGCCGCCGTCCAATCACGGCCCCCGCTGGGCCCCTGGGACACGCCGTGGGAAACCCCGCGGAGGACTGGACTGTAGCGTCGGTGTCATATTTCACTTCCTGGTTTGCTTTGTGCTTTTAGCTTGTCGTGAAGAGCAGATGGTATTTATGACTAGCGTCGATATTTATGGGGTTTAATTTAAGTCGGGGGGGTTCAGGGGGGGTTTGGGAGCTGGACCATCAATAAACATGATCCAATTCAAACTCACGGCTCCTGGTCATTAAACCGAAACAAAGACTTCCTGTGTGGGCGGGGCTTACACACACTCAAACACACAGACAGTGATGAGAAACTAGATTCTGGATGAATTTGTCTCGTGCTTTTTGAGCCTCTCGAGCTTCCGTAGCTGCTTGTTTTGTCAGACTTTTTGATTGTTGTCTGTGTTTTCCTGAGTGAGGAATATATATGCCTGTCATTCTTGAAGTAAATATTTTGTTCTTCGCATTTAGTAAGTTCTGTGACTGTTGAGCTAACTGTTAGAAAGTCAATTGATTTTTCCATAGACGTTAGCATTAAGCTAGTAGAAGTGTTTTCTCCATAATGAATGTTTATTCACTGTCTTAAGACATCTTATCTGTACGGAGCGCATCATTCAGATGTTCTATGATGGTACGGGTTGAGAAACACTGCCCTCATCCTCCGGTTGGGCCTTGTGTTCCGTTAGCGTGTTAGCGTTAGCCGCTTGTCCTGCTGAAGCCACTGGCCTCTCTCCCTGTCCGCCATGCTGGGAGTCCAGTTTGGAGCAGATGAACCTGCCGCCGCCACCATCACAATCTGATCAAGTATTTCTTCATACCTCAGTGGCTTCAGCGGCTGTGACCTGAACGGAACCCGCCCACTGGAGCTTCTCAGCCAATCACAGACTTCCTTTTGCACTATACTCACTCACACATAAATATATTGTTCGCTGACATACGTATATTTTCTTTGTACATTTGCATATATGCCTATTTTTCTAGGAGAATGTATGCATGTGAGATGAGTGTGTGTGTGTGTGTGAGAGAAAATGAAACTGTTCAAGGAGAATGTGTGTGAGAGGGCCAGAATGAAATAAGTCTTGTCTGGACCCTCATAATTAGCAGTTAGCCCACACACAGGGCATGCCGACCTGAGAACTTTAAGTGGCATCGTTGCCGAAAGAAGACTACCGTACGTTTGGCTGGGCATATTCTGCCCTTGCGCTCTCGACATGCCAATGCCGCCTTTTCGTCGACCCCAACCGACGGCAGGCGAAGGAAGGTCGACCACGCCTCACCTGGCGCACCTGGAGGAGATTAGCTGCCCAACACTCCGAACGGAGGAGGAGCTAAGTCTAAGTAAGTCCTCACACACATGCACACACAGAACACACCCCACACTCATACCCACACACACACACACACACACACACACACACTATCATCAAATATAAACAGTTCCTGTGAGAGACTCTTAATTCCATAGTGACTCCATTAAAGGTATAATACAACATTTTGATTTCCGGGTGGATCACCTAAATAATTGGTGGGTCTGTTTGTCAATCATTCTGACGAGCTGCTTTCGTAAGGCGGTTCTCCGTGCTTGCGCCCAATCAGCTTCTCCCTTTTGCGCATTCAGAGTGTTTATGTAGCCGGTGAGCTTCTGAGCTCGTACTGACCGATGGCGAGTCTGACATACTGAAACTGGAACTGTTTCGGCAAAAAAAGCTTTATATATGAGCGAGGCGGATCGCAGAAACTGTAAACAGAGCCGTGCACGCTGGAGAAGAGGAGATCGCGCTCGTACACTTCCGCGTTTCCTGGGAGAAGCAGGAGAGCCGGGCGAATGGTCTGGAGCATGGCGTTGTTCAAAAAGTGAGTAACAGACGTGGGGCTTCGTCTTTTCGAGAAAATCGTGTATTCGACCTTTAACAACGGTTAGCTGCTGTGTTAGTAACTGTTGTACCCCTTTCCCACTGCAGCTAGCGGATCGATTCATGTTTTCGACCTGCTAACAATCATCTTCTAGACTCCTTTCCCACCGCCTGCAGACCCGGGTCTCACCTCCTGCTGGCGAGCCGCGTCGCTGCGTTTTCCCGCGCTGATGGTGTCCCACGTTGATGACATCATCAGCGCAATGGACCAAAACGAAAGTAAACAATGCAGCGGAACACCGTCCCCGTTACTGTGGACCAATCTCCTCCTCCCCACGGATCAGGGGAAGCTCTCTGGTCTCGCTGTCTTGCCGCTGCTGGGTCATGTTGACGAAGGAAATCTCACGCTGTGTCCAGAAACAACAACTGGCGCGCTAACGTAGCCGCGCTGCGTCGACGTCATCACGTAAGTTCCCGGATACGGAAGTTCCCACAAAAGCCGATAGAAAGCTGACCCAGTAAATTCCCGGGTCGATTGCAGGGTTGAACAACCCGGGTCTAAATGCCAATTAAACCCTTTCCCACTGCCATGAGGAGCCGGGTGTTAATGGGTTTAAACCGTTTTTTTGGAAAGTGGGAAAGGGGTTTTAGTGACCCTGTTAGTGATTGTTAGCTACTGTGTTAGCGACTGTTAGATGTTTACAGACGAGCGTCAGATTAGAAGTGTGAAAAGAAACTTTGTCACATTCTGAGATTCAGACATTGTGAAGTTAGAGAAGAAAGATGAGACACTGTCAGGAGAACACTGGAGAAGCTTCTGTTCTGAGAAAAAAAACCCTGAAGAGAAAGTTTCCTGTTTGACACCAAAAACACAAACTCATGATTTTATTTCACAGAACAAAAACTTCCTCTTTCCTCGTCGTCTCACTTCTGGATTTCTTTTCCACGAGTCCTCTTCTTACTGAGAACCAGGGTCCAGAGAACCAGGGTCCCAAGAACCAGCTCAAGAGAGCCAGAACCAACAGAACCAGGGCCCAGAGAACCAGGGTCCAAGGAACCAGGGTCCAGGGAACCAGAGTCCCAAGAACCAGCTCAAGAGAGCCAGAACCAACAGAACCAGGGTCCAAAGAACCAGGGTCCAGAGAACCAGAGTCCCAAGAACCAGCTCAAGAGAGCCAGAACCAACAGAACCAGGATCCAGAGAACCAGGGTCCAAGGAACCAGGGTCCAGAGAACCAGAGTCCCAAGAACCAGCTCAAGAGAGCCAGAACCAACAGAACCAGGGTCCAAAGAACCAGGGTCCAGAGAACCAGAGTCCCAAGAACCAGCTCAAGAGAGCCAGAACCAACAGAACCAGGGTCCAAAGAACCAGGGTCCAGAGAACCAGAGTCCCAAGAACCAGCTCAAGAGAGCCAGAACCAACAGAACCAGGATCCAGAGAACCAGGGTCCAAGGAACCAGGGTCCAGGGAACCAGTACCAACAAGACCAGTACTCAGAGAACCAGTACCAACAAAACCAGTACTCAGAGAACCAGTGCCCAGAAAATCTCTCTTGAAAAGAGAACCTTGCTCCCGACTCAAACCAGGATTTTACTCTTTTGTCTGCGTGATGCCAGGATTCACCTCTACGCTGACGACACTGTTACTTACTGCAGTGGATCAGCAGCTGCTGGAGCCACTGGTTCTCTGCAGGAGCTTTAGATGTGGTCCAGCTACACTCCTGACGCTACAACTAATCCTAAATGCTGACAAGGCCAAGTTAACGTTGTTCTCTAAAGCTGAGAAGAGGGAGGCCTCGTACTATTCCAGCAGTGTCACTCATGAAGGGTGTTCTGGAGGAGGGTCTTGGTGTCTGGCTTGATGACCCTCACTTTTAAACCTCATAGAGATAATATGACAAAGACACTCATACTGAAACTGGGTTTTCCTTCAGGATTAAGTTCTGCTTTTCTTTTAACGTGAAAAAAGGCTTTTCACTGCAACTTTTTTTTTAATCAGTTTTAGATTTTGGAGATTTGTTTTATGTGGACGCTTCTGCTCAATGTCTTCACAGGACAGACAGTCTCTATCATGTCTCTCATAATGAACTGTAAAGCCGAGACCCTCACTGTGACTGGTCCTCTGGTGTGGGACGTCCTCGTCCACCGGGAGACTGGGACATTGCTCGGTCTGTTGTCCTCCTCCATCTGCAGCTGAATCACCAGGAGTGTCGAGTCTCGCTGTCTGCGCTCAGAGGATTATTTGCTGCTTTCTGTTGCGTTTGCCGCAGAGAACTCGGAGAAAGAGCCTTTTTGTATTCAGCTCCATAAACGAGGAACCAGCTACAAAAGACTGACGGAACTCGTTCCCTTGATCTCTTTTAAAACCAGGCTGAGAACCTGAGACAGCTCCTTTTAACGTGCAACTGTTTTTTCTTAATTTTACTTGTAATTTATAACACTGTGTATTGGGATTGTAACTTTGTAATCCTCAGGACTCTCCTGAAAAAGAGGTTTTTAATCTCAGCGGGACATTCCCGGTTAAATAAAGACTAAAAAAATAAATAAATTCTGTCCCTGAAACCCAACTGGAACATCATCTGAGTCTGGTTCTGCAGGAAGTCTCCTCTGTAATCTGGAGCTTCGCTCTTCCAGGATGCTAATGCTAATGCTAATGCTAGCAGCTGCTGTGGCCTCAGGCAGTTCTCACAAATGTTTCCTCCCTACGGAGAACTTCACTTTCTGAGTAGAGCGCAGGAGCAGAAAGGAGAAGGAGAAGGAGGAGGAGGAGGAGGAGGAGGAGGAGGAGGAGGAGGAGGAGGAGGAGGAGGAGGAGTGTTTTCTGAGAAGAGAGCAGCTGCAGGAGATAAAAGCAGCTCAGACTCAGAGCTGCAGGAGAAGAAGACATGAAGCCTGAAGTGACGTCCGGACTCCTGCTGCTCCTGCTGCTCTCCTCCTGCTCTGCAGGTCAGTGCTGCTCCTCTTCCTCCTCATCATCCTCCTCTTCCTCACCATCCTCCTCATCCTCCTGTCCTCCTGTCCTCCTGTCCTCCTGTCCTCCTGCAGGTCCTGATCTGGACATCTTCTCCTCCTGCTGTCCAAACGTCAGCAAAATCCGGGTTCCTCGGGAGAAGATCGTCTCGGTGACGGCGACGCCTGGAACCTGCAGACCGGCTGCCATCATGTAGGTCACCAGGACTAGTTACTCTAACTAGTTACTCTCACTAGTTAAAGTAACTAGTTACTCTCACCTGTTATACTCACCTGTAACACTCACCAATTGCTCTCACTAGTGACTTTCTCTAGTTATACTAACTACTTACTCTCACCTGTTATACTCACTAGTTACTGCTTTAGTTACATTAACTAGTTACTCTCACCTGTTATACTCACTACTTACTGCTTTAGTTACACTTAGTAGTTACTCTCACCTGTTACACTCACGAGTTACTGCACTAGTTACACTCACCAATTCCTCTCATACGTCACTCTCACTAGTTGCACACACTAGTTACTTTAGATAGTTTCTGTTACTTGTTATACTGACAAGTTACTGTCACTAGTTACACTCACTAGTTACACTGATTAGTTATTGTCACTAGTTTCTGTTACATGTTATACTCACTGGTTACTACTACTAGTTACACTCACCAATTACTCCCACTAGTTAGTCTCATTAGTTTCTTACATGTTACAGACTAGTTACTTTCACTAGTTACACTAGTTAATTACTGTCATTAGTTATTGTCACTATACTCAACGAGTTACTCTCACCTGTTATACTCATCAGTTACTGTAACTAAGTAACTTTACTCTCACTAGTTACTGTCACAAGCTTCACTCAGTAGTTACAGTTACTGAATCCTGGAGAAATTCCTTCTTTGAGGATCAGAAAGGTTCCACCTGGAACCTCCGGGTTCTCCGGGTTCTCCGGGTTCTCCAGGTTCTCCGGGTTCTCCAGGTTCTCCGGGTTCTCCAGGTTCTCCGGGTTCTCCAGGTTCTCCAGGTTCTCCGGGTTCTCCGGGTTCTCCGGGTTCTCCAGGTTCTCCGGGTTCTCCAGGTTCTCCGGATTCTCCGGGTTCTGCTGCAGGAGGGTTCGTGGTGCGTTCACTGACCTCACAACATTCCTGCTTTTGTTCCAGAGTGGAGACGAAGAGGGGGAAGAAGATGTGTCTGGAGCCGGACTCCGCCTGGGCCAAGAACCTCCTGAAGGAGTTCTCAAGACCCTCCGGGTTCCTGAACGCCACGTCAAAACCCTCTGAAGGACTCTCTAAGATCCTACGGTCCCTGAACGCCACATCAAAACCTGAACACCTCATCAAAACTCTCTGAAGGGCATTCTAAGATCCTCCGGTCCCTGAACGCCACGCGGTGCTGCTCTCTGATTGGCTGACGCCTCTGACCTTTGACCTTCACCTGAATGTTTGACTCAGATGAATCTTGTGAAAAACTAATGAAACTTTTTGTATTAAAATGTTGAATAAAATCTTTGGATTCAGAAGTTTGTTGAAGAAAAGAAGAAGGAGACAACACAAATCAACGCAACACAAAGCAACGCAACACAAAGCAACTTAACACAAAACAACACAACACAAAGCAACGCAACACAAATCAACGCAACACAAAGCAACTTAACACAAAACAACACAACACAAAGCAACGCAACACAAAGCAACGCAACACAAAACAACACAACACAAAGCAACGCAACACAAAGCAACGCAACACAAAACAACAACACAAAGCAAGGCAACACAAATCAACGCAACACAAAGCAACTTAACACAAAACAACACAACACAAATCAACGCAACACAAAGCAACTCAACACAAAGTAACATAACACAAAGCAACTCAATGTAAAGCCACACAACGCAACACAAAGCAATGTCACACATGAAAAAGCAACGCAATGCAACACAAAGTAATGCAAAAGAACACAATGACAGTCATAAGTTGATATAAAGCAACGTGTTGATTACAGTGTAAAGTTGCCCCCCCCCCCCCGCGCGCCGTTGCCCCGCCTCCTCCTCTTGTTGCACCCCCCTCCCCTCAGTATCCCCCCCGCCCGGGGCAGCAGCTCTCTCCTCCCGGACTCGGACCGCCCGCCCGGCTCTCCAGAGCTGACGGATCCTCCATTGGCTGACCGGGACGGAAGCGACGGAGCGGCCGACAGACCGACAGACTCCGGGGGACGCAGCCGGGAGAGGCGGCAGTCTGTCGGGCAGGCGGAGGAGAGACTCCCGGTTAGCTGGAAGTTTTGGAGCGGAGCGGGTCGGAGCCACCGGGAGACGCCGGGAGAAGCGGCAGCCTGTCGGGCAGGCGGAGGAGAGACTCCCGGCTAGCTGGAAGTTTTGGAGCGGAGCGGAGCCACCGGGAGACCAAGCCGGGAGGAGCAGCCGCTTGTCGGTCAGGCGGAGGAGAGACTCCCGGTTAGCTGGAAGTTTTCTGCGGAGCCTCGACCAGAAGCTAACGCTAGCCGATAGATTAATCATTTCAGCTTTTCGCTTCTTTCAGGATTTTAGACTCTATTTTACGACTTTGGATGAAACCACGCGGACCTTTTGGATATTTTATCATGTTCTCCGCTGTTATCCGGAACACGGATCGTTTTTTAAGTCTTTTTTATAGATAAGTTTGGATCCCAAACTAGCCCGTTAGCCACCTAGCAGGCTAGCAGCTAAGCTCCCGAGTTCAAACGGACTTCAAGCCAAAGAGTTGGCCGCAGCTAGCGGTGCTAACAACAGTTTCCACGTCACCCGTATGCGTCGCTGCTCGTCCCCCTGTGGTGAAATCGAACTTTATTTGACTTTTACTTCATATTATGAGATGTCTGATATGCAAATGTGAGCCACATTACTTTTAAATGAAGATATGCAATCATCGAAGCAGCAGCTCACTTCACGTAGCATGCTAACGCAGAGCTAGCTTCTGACTTTCCGAGGCCTTTCTGGAACAAACGAACCTAAAAACCCCGGAGCCTTAATTCATCCCGGACTTTATCAGCTTCCCGATGACCGCGGAGGTCCGCGCCGCTCCGGAGAGCCCGTGAAAAGACTGCTGGACTCAGGAATCTCCGGGATTACACACGTTTGGAGTAACTTCAGAGTGAAAAGGTGAGTTATAAAAACACACGAACCCTCAGGTAGAACCTGTGAGAGGACATCTGTAATCTGAGTCTTCTTAGTAATCTGAGTCTTCTCCTCTGTGTAATCTGAGTCTTCTCCTCTGTGTAATCTGAGTCTTCTTCCATCTGTAATCTGAGTCTTCTTAGTAATCTGAGTCTTCTCCTCTGTGTAATCTGAGTCTTCTTCCATCTGTAATCTGAGTCTTCTTCCATCTGTAATCTGAGTCTTCTCCTCTGTGTAATCTGAGTCTTCTCCTCTGTGTAATCTGAGTCTTCTCCTCTGTGTAATCTGAGTCTTCTCCTCTGTGTAATCTGAGTCTTCTCCTCTGTGTAATCTGAGTCTTCTCCTCTGTGTAATCTGAGTCTTCTCCTCTGTGTAATCTGAGTCTTCTCCTCTGTGTAATCTGACTCTTCTTTCATCTGTAATCTGAGTCTTCTTTCATCTGTAATCTGAGTCTTCTTACATCTGTAATCTGAGTCTTCTCCTCTGTGTAATCTGACTCTTCTTCCATCTGTAATCTGAGTCTTCTCCTCTGTGTAATCTGACTCTTCTCAGTAATCTGAGTCTTCTCCTCTGTGTAATCTGAGTTTTCTCCTCTGTGTAATCTGAGTCTTCTCCTCTGTGTAATCTGAGTCTTCTCTGTGTAATCTGAGTCTTCTCTGTGTAATATGAGTCTTCTCCTCTGTGTAATCTGAGTCTTCTCCTCTGTGTAATCTGAGTCTTCTCCTCTGTGTAATCTGAGTCTTCTCCTCTGTGTAATCTGAGTCTTCTCCTCTGTGTAATCTGACTCTTCTTCCATCTGTAATCTGAGTCTTCTTCCATCTGTAATCTGAGTCTTCTCCTCTGTGTAATCTGACTCTTCTCAGTAATCTGAGTCTTCTTCCGTCTGTAATCTGAGTCTTCTTCCGTCTGTAATCTGAGTCTTCTTCCGTCTGTAATCTGAGTCTTCTCCTCAGTAATCTGACTCTTCTCAGTAATCTGAGTCTTCTTCCGTCTGTATTCTGAGTCTTCTTCCGTCTGTATTCTGAGTCTTCTTCTGTCTGTAATCTGAGTGAAACCTGAGTCAAAACGTGTCTTTTCCCTGATTGGCTCACTGAAGCTGTGTCCCCTGCAGTCGTACAGGTAACGCTCAGTGACAGAGAGGCGAGGGTTCAATTCCCCGAGTGCCCTGCAGCCCTGGACTGTGTCCCATGAAGGACTGTTTGGATTAAATCTGATGTTTACAGATGTTCCAGTGGGTGGCGCCGTTTATTACCGTATCAATATTCTTTCACAGCCGTCACCTAATCTGAGCTTCATGCTCCAATCCCAGTGTTTCCCGGTGTAGTCCCAGTGTTTCTGGCTGCAATCTGGGTGATCGCAGTGTTTCCGTGTGTAATCCAAGTATTATCTGAGTGTTTCCCGGTGTAGTCCAAGCGTTTCTGGGTTTAGTCCGAGTGTTTCCGATAAGGATCGACCGATATGGCTTTTTTAGGGCCGGTACCGATGCCGATTATTGGTATGATGCGCTTCGATGTGTCGAAGCGATATTCATTTGCAGTAAAAATGAACATTTTGGCGTCAAAATGTAGCTGTGGGCGGGGCTTAGTTCCACAGCCCAGAGGAGGGACTTAGTAGTGAAGAGAGCTGTGATGCTCAGGCCTTTTGCTTTTGTTCAGTTTGTAATTTTGTGATTACTTTATTATTATTATTGTTATTATTACTACTATCTGATACATGTAATCATATTTATCACACACACACACACACACACACACACACACACACACACACTCACAATAATGCAGTCATATCTCATCCATAACTTCCCCAAAACTCCAACATTGAACTCTCTGTCGCTGCTGATAACAACTCTGTCCTTCATGTTCTTGCATTCTGTCCCCTGTATGTCCGCGTACTGTGGGAATAAAAAAAGAATAAAATAAACAACGGAGAATCCTCCAAATCGAAGGTTCTTCTTCACAGACCGGTGTGTGTGTTTGTTTACCTAAACAGACAAACACACCGGTCTGTGAAGAAGAACCTTCGATTTGGATTATACTTGGAAGACCATATGAACTTTTTTGGAATAAATGGAGAATCCTGTTTGAACTGAAGTTGTAGCTACTGTCACGCTAAGAAATATGTTAAAATCAATGTACTTACTAGCCGATGCGCGTCCCCGTGGGGGGAGTCCTTTTTCGGCAGACAGTCTGTTCTCGGCCCGGTAACCAGTCAGGTCGGCCCGACCAACTCGCCCCACGCGTCTGTTGTCACGCGTTCACGCCACTGGAAAAAAAAAAACAGCAGTAGGTATGTGACAGGCTTGTGTTTGATTCCTCCCGGTTCCATAGCAGCGGCGCACCAGACAAATTTACCGGTATTTTTTTTTTCAGTTTTCAATGTGTGGCGTGAGTGCGCGACAGAAGACGCCTGGGGCCGAGTTGGTCGGAGTCGTCTTGGCTCGGGGCCGACTTGACTGTAATCCGCTGCCGGCCGGCGGCGACCGCTCCCGGCGTCCCGGCGTCCCGGCGAGCGGGCTGTCCGCCGGCGTCCGGCCGCTCTCCAGCCGGCGTCTGCTCTCCGGTCAGGAGACTGGAGGACAGACGGCGTGGTTCTGGAGACTGACGGGTCAGAGCTGGACTGTTTACCATTCTGTCTGAACTGCCTAGCTTAGCTACAAGCAAGCAGAAGTTGTTTGCTCATGTGATCACATCCCAATGCATTATGGGAACCGTAGTCAAGACAACGGACTGACAACCGGGTGGTCTTTATTACCGTATTTTCTGCAAAAAAAGGCGCACCGAAATATAAGGCAGACTGTTGGGCTTTGAGAAAATTGGAGGCTTTTAGGTGCGCCTTATAGTGCGGTAAGTACGGTAAAAACAATTTTTACCAGATATTGGTGGAAAAAAAAGGCCGATATCGGCCAATAATGCCCCTTTCACACTGGCCAAAAAACCCGTGTAAACCCGCTAATTACCCGGGTCCTCATGGCAGTGTGAAAGCGTTCACTCGGCATTAGACCCGGGTTTTTCAACCCTGCCATCGACCCGGGTTTTTAGCGGGTCGCGACTATTGGCTTTTTAGTGGGAGGGGCGAAAGGGAGCGTGAAAGGCAGACGCGAGTCGACGCGGTAACTTACGTGATGACGTTGACGCAGCGTGGCTACGTTAGCGCGCTAGCTGTTGTTTCTGGACGCAGCGTGAGGTTTCCTTCATCAGCATGACCCAGCATTGGCGAGATGGCGAGACCAGAGAGCTGCTCTGGATCCGTGGGGAGGAGGAGACTCGTCTACAGGTAACGGGGACGGTGTTCCGCTGCATTGTTTACTTTCGCTTTGCTCCGTCGCGCTGATGATGTCATCAACGCGGGACACTATCAGCACGGGAAGACGCAGCTCGCCAGCAGGCGGTGAGACGCGGGTCTGCAGGCAGTGTGAAAGGACACAAAAGGCGATTATTTGCGGGTCGAAAACAGGTGGCCCCGCTAGTGGCAGTGTGAAAGGGGTATAATTGGTCGATCCTTAGCTTCCGACTGTAGTTCGAGTGTTTCTCGGCACAACGCCTGTCTCCACTGAGCGAGGCATGGGGTTCAAACCCCTGCTGAGTCCTGTCGAGCTTCAGAGACGCCGTCGGACCGGAACAGGAGACAGGAGAACCTTACAGCAGACCAGTGGTTAGTTAGTTGGACGTCCCAGTCAGTGGTTAGTTGGTTGGACGTTACGGTCGGTGGTTAGTTGGTTGGATGTCCCGGTTGGTGGTTGGTTGGACGTCCCGGTCGGTGGTTAGTTGGTTGGACGTTACGGTCGGTGGTTAGTTGGTTGGATGTCCCGGTTGGTGGTTGGTTGGACGTCCCGGTCGGTGGTTAGTTGGTTGGACGTCACGGTTGGTGGTTAGTTGGACGTCCCAGTCGGTGGTTAGTTGGTTGGACGTCCCGGTCGGTGGTTAGTTGGTTGGACGTCCCGGTCAGTGGTTAGTTGGACGTCCCAGTCGGTGGTTAGTTGGTTGGACGTCCCGGTTAGTGGTTAGTTGGACGTCCCGGTTGGTGGTTAGTTGGACGTCCCAGTCGGTGGTTAGTTGGACGTCCCAGTCGGTGGTTAGTTGGTTGGACGTCCCGGTCGGTGGTTAGTTGGTTGGACGTCCCGGTCAGTGGTTAGTTGGACGTCCCAGTCGGTGGTTAGTTGGTTGGACGTCCCGGTCAGTGGTTAGTTGGACGTCCCAGTCGGTGGTTAGTTGGTTGGACGTCCCGGTCGGTGGTTAGTTGGTTGGACGTCCCGGTCAGTGGTA
>NC_043745.1:40274291-40275601 GCF_902148845.1 Salarias fasciatus | reverse complement strand
ACCCGGTCAGGTAAACAATGGACTGCTAACGGCACGGTGTGGGTCCCCGCCCCTCAGTTTTAATTGCAAACTGCACAAACCTGATCACTGCTGAGGACGTCTGACAGGTGGTCTGGGGGACAGGTGGTCTGGGGGACTGGGCGGTCTGGGGACAGGTGGTCTGGGGACTGGGCAGTCTGGGACAGGTGGTCTGGGGGACTGGTGTCTGGGGGACTGGTGGTCTGGGGGACTGGGCGGTCTGGGGGACAGGTGGTCTGGGGGACTGGGCGGTCTGGGGGACAGGTGGTCTGGGGGACAGTTGGTCTGGGGACTGGGGTCTGGGGACAGTGGTCTGGGGGACTGGTTCTGGGGGACTGTGGTCTGGGGGACAGGTGGTCTGGGGACTGGGCATTCTGGGGGACAGGTGTCTGGGGGACTGGGTGGTCTGGGGGACAGGTGGTCTGGGGGACTGGGCAGTCTGGGGGACAGGTGGTCTGGGGGACTGGTGGTCTGGGGGACTGGGTGGTCTGGGGGACAGGTGGTCTGGGGGACTGGGCAGTCTGGGGGACAGGTGGTCTGGGGACTGGTGTCTGGGGGACAGGTGGTCTGGGGGATTCTGGGCGGGTCTGGGGGACAGGTGGCTTCCCCTTTATGGGGGACTGGGCGGTCTGGGGGACAGGTGGTCTGGGGGACAGGGCGGTCTGGGGGACTGGGCGGTCTGGGGGACAGGTGGTCTGGGGGACTGGGCGGTCTGGGGGACAGGTGGCCCGGGGGACTGGGCAGTCTGGGGGACAGGTGGTCTGGGGGACAGTAATGTTATCAGCGGTACGGCTCCATGTGGAGCCTAAAGGTCAGAGGTCGGCTGGTCCGCCCTGAATCGTCTCCAGAGGAGTTTTTTTGCTCCGGGCTGTTGATCAGGGATTGTAATCAGATTACTGTGCTGCCCCCTGCAGGATGATCCAGGAGGAGAAGGAGAGCACGGCGGTCCGGGCCGAGGAGCTGGAGTGTCGGGTGGGGGGCGGCGAGGCCCCGGGGGGGCTGGGGGGGCGCTTCCGCTCCATGAGCTCCCTCCCCCCCTCGCTGTGCGCCGGCTCCTCGCTGGGCGGATCCCCGCCCGGGTCCGGGTGCTCCACCCCCAGGAGGGTCCCCCGCAGCCCCCACCGGGAGCTGGACCGCATGGGGGTCATGACCCTGGTGAGACCCCCATCTGTCTCTCTGTCTCTGTCTCTGTCTGGACTAACTGCCCCCCCCCCCCGCAGTACTGCCCCGAGCCGTACGTCCTCCAGCAGACCGTCACTTACCTGCCCCGCCACTGCCCTGCTGCCCCGCCC
>NC_043745.1:40219291-40269291 GCF_902148845.1 Salarias fasciatus | reverse complement strand
GGCCTGGTTCCAGACGGTCCGGTTCCAGACGGTCCGGTTCCAGACGGCCTGGTTCCAGACGGTCCGGTTCCAGACGGTCCGGTTCCAGACGGTCCGGTTCCAGACGGCCTGGTTCCAGACGGCCTGGTTCCAGACGGTCCGGTTCCAGACGGTCCGGTTCCAGACGGCCTGGTTCCAGACGGTCCGGTTCCAGACGGTCCGGTTCCAGACGGCCTGGTTCCAGACGGCCTGGTTCCAGACGGTCTGGTTCCAGACGGCCTGGTTCCAGACGGTCCGGTTCCAGACGGTCCGGTTCCAGACGGCCTGGTTCCAGACGGCCTGGTTCCAGACGGTCTGGTTCCAGGCGGTCTGGTTCCAGACGGTCTGGTTCCAGACGGTCCGGTTCCAGGCGGTCTGGTTCCAGACGGCCTGGTTCCAGACGGTCTGGTTCCAGGCGGTCTGGTTCCAGACGGTCCGGTTCCAGACGGCCTGGTTCCAGACGGCCTGGTTCCAGACGGCCTGGTTCCAGACGGCCTGGTTCCAGACGGTCTGGTTCCAGGCGGTCTGGTTCCAGGCGGTCTGGTTCCAGGCGGTCTGGTTCCAGACGGTCCGGTTCCAGACGGCCTGGTTCCAGACGGTCTGGTTCCAGACGGTCCGGTTCCAGACGGCCTGGTTCCAGACGGTCTGGTTCCAGGCGGTCCGGTTCCTGGGTTTGTGAGGTGGGACAGGAACAGCAGTGTGGAACCAGAGTTACTAAAACAGAGTCTGAGTGAAAAGCTGCAGGACCGCCTCCAGTGGAGAACCGGCCAATCACAGAGAGGGGGCGGTTCCTTACTGCAGGAACATGGGAACACGTGGAACAGGGCTTTGGTCCTTAACTTCAGCTGAATCCTCTGCTGTGGTTCTGATCAGGACTGGGTGTCGGTTCTCCAGACTAACTGTACTAACGTTCTGCTGTTCTCTGACTGGAACCGTTCTTTTCTCCGCTCTGATTGGCCGTTACTAACACCAGACCACCGGCAACGTCTGGCTCACACACGAGGAGATGGAAAGTTTGGCAGCCACGCCCCCCACGGTTAGTCCCTCCCCCAGTTAGCCCCTCCCCCACAGTTAATCTCTCCCCCAGTTAGCCCCTCCCCCAGTCAGTCCCTCTCCAGTTAGCCCTTCCCCAGTTAGCCCCTCCCCCACGGTTAATCCCTCCCCCAGTTAGCCCCTCCCCCAGTCAGTCCCTCTCCAGTTAGCCCTTCCCCCGTTAGCCCCTCCCCACGGTTCGTCCCTCACCCAGTTAGCCCCTCTCCAAGTTAGCCCCTCCTCCAGTTAGCCCCCTTCCCAGTTAGTCCCCAGTTAGCCCCTCCCCCAGTTGTCTAACATGTCTGTATATTAGTGTGTGTTAGCGTGTGTTGTCGTGGGTTAGCATGTGTTGGTGTGAGTTAGCACGTGTTGGCATGTGTTTGTATATTAGCATGTGTTAGCATGGTAGCATGCCTTCACCTGAGCTGCTGCAGCTCTCAGCTGCTCACTAACCTCGGCTCTCTGTTCTTCTCACCATGCTAACGCTAACGCTAACAATGCCAGGAGGATGAGGAGGGCAGCTGGGCCCAGGTTTGCACCCCCTCACCCCCCTCACCCCCTCACCATCTCACCTCTGAGCCCTCTCTACCTGACCTCTGACCCCTGTCTGACCTTTCTGACCCTGACCCCTGTGACCTCTGACCCCAGACGCTGGCGTACGGCGACATGAACCACGAGTGGATCGGGAACGAGTGGCTGCCCAGCCTGGGCCTGCCGCAGTACCGCTCCTTCTTCATGGAGTCGCTGGTGGACGCCCGCATGCTGGACCACCTGACCAAGAAGGACCTGCGGGGACAGCTGAAGATGGTGGACAGCTTCCACAGGTGAGGACGGGGACCCTGTCTCAGAGGAACCCTGAGGAACCCTGTAGAGAACCCTGAGGAACCCTGTGAGACCCTCTGAGTGTCTCCGTCCTCAGGAACAGCTTCCAGTGCGGGGTCATGTGTCTCAGGAGGCTCAACTACGACCGGAAAGAACTCGAGAGGAAACGAGAGGAGTCTCAAATGGAGTTCAAAGGTCTCACACACACACACACGCACTTGGACTTCTATAGTTGTGAGGACATTCATTGACTTAATGCATTTCCTCGCCCCTCAACTTTAACTGTAACCCAGACCCTAATCCTGACCTAGACCTAGTCTTAACTCTAACTCAGACCCTAAACCTGACGTAGACCTAGTCCTAACTCTAACCCAGACCCTAAACCTGGTCCTCTGTCTCGTCCCCAGACGTCCTGGTCTGGACCAACGAGCGGGTCATCAGCTGGGTCCAGGCCATCGGCCTGAAGGAGTTCAGCAGTAACCTGTATGAGAGCGGCGTCCACGGAGCGCTGCTGGCTCTGGACGACAGCTTCGACCACAACGCCCTGGCCCTGCTGCTGCAGATCCCCACGCAGAACACACAGGTACACACACACACTCACACGCTGGTACACACAGACACATTGGTACACACACACAGAGGTATGCATCGAACCGTTTGTCAGCTGCAGCTCTTCTGGTTATTAACACCCCCCCCCCCCCCCCCCCCCCCCCCTTTCAGGCCCGAACCACCCTGGAACATGAATACAACAGTCTGCTGGCCATCGGCACCGACCGCAGGATGGAGGAGGTGAGTGTCTCTCACACACACACACACACACACACACACACACACACACACACACACACACACACACACACACACACACACACACACACACACACACACACACCCTGCTGACAGGAGGACCTGCTGTGGTTCCAGGACGATGATAAGAACTTCCGCCGGGCTCCGTCATGGAGGAAGAAGTTCAGACCCAAAGACTCGAGGGGGGGCCTGGGGGGGGGCCTCGGGGCGCTGGGGGCGTCCGACACGCTGCCCGCCAGCTTCAGGGTGACCAGCAGCTCCAGCAGCTCCGCCTCCCCCTCCACCCAGCCAAAGAGGAGCCCCATGGACGGTAGGCCGCACGCGCACACACACACACACACACACACACACACACACACGGTCTGCTCTCTGATGGACTGCAGTGCTGAGTAGGGTTGCAAAATTCCAGGAATTTTCAAAGTTGGAAACTTTTCATGGGAATAAACGGGAATAAATCAGAAAGTTACTGAAGTGAAGGGTGGCCCCTCACAGGGAGCTTAAATCTAGTTGGGGGGAGATCCTGGAGCAGTCTTTGCTGAAACAACCAGATTTAATGCGAGGACCCTCCTCCATCACTGCTGACTGCAGGCTGCTGAGGCCACGCCCCCTACATGCACTGTGCATTCCTCCATCACGTGCACAGGTGGTTTCCTGAAGCCTGGAGGAAACACTTCCACAAGTCAAGTAAGTCGTGATAACATCACGGGGTAAATACATTCAGCCCAGCCCTGTTAACTTGCAAATATTAAATAGAAATGTATTAATACAGTCGCAGTAGCTAACCAGCTGCTAAGCTAGGTGCTAAATGAAAGCTCTTTTTCACTTCAGTGACCATTTAGAGCAGGGGTTGGTAACCTTGTTGTCATGGAGTGCCAGTTCAAAATGTTGTCATCAGTGTGTGTCATTATCAACCAAAACACAAGTTCACACAAAATACAAAGATTTCCAACATACCTGGAAATTTACTCCATTCAGATAAAGCACACACAATCATATCTTTAAAGATGTTTTTTTCTGTTATTAACTTTAAAAAGTGCTTTCATAAACTTTGTGCTCCGCATGCCGATGTTTCGAATTAACTGGTGCCCGTGTTAACTTGTGACCAACAGACTGAAGTGTAGTCCTTCTGGCGAACGTCGGTCATCAACAGCTCCAGTGAGTGTTTACGTTTAAAGTCTTTAGTGAGTCTGACTCTAACAGCTGCTGTAATCAGCAGGTGTCTACACAGACCTCCGCCGGCACCCGTTACCACGGGAACCAGTTAATCCATAACACCGGCCGGGCGATGCTCGTATGCTTCCACGGAGCTCTTTGAGCAACTGGCTGTTGCGCGGTTTGCTTCCATCTCTCCTCTCCAGGGTTTGTTCTCTCTGGGTTTTTATTTTAAAAAGTGATTTTCAGCCACCGTCGTTCTTCTGCTGGTTCCTGACGGTCCTGCTTCCTGTTGGCGGCGTACGTCGTCACGTCACTACGTACGGGGAACGCATGCGGAACAAATAATCCCCCGTTTTTTTCCGCTCCGCTGTCAGGCGGCGTTTATATGAGACAGGAGCGGATTGTGGATCGGTGTAGACCGCCTCTACCATCTGCTAAGAAATACAATCTGCTACGAGCGAAGCGGATCCGCTCGGTGTTTACGTGACGCGTTTACAGTCCGCTCCGCCCTGTAACCGTTACATGGAGCGCATGTAGACGTGCCCAGTGTTAATGCCAGGCGGCCACGGGTTCCGACCCCTGCTTTAGAGGCGAGCTGGTTATGGTGGGGGGGGGGGGGGGGGTGAGGGTGAATATTTATTCAACATTCATGTTTTGGTTGTTCATTAAAATAATTGTTCATACAAGAATAAAAAACTGAAGTTCTACTGAAATAAATCTGTTGAAATGTCACGTTTTGACGACTGCTTCTGACAAAAATCTTTACTTTTCTGTTTGGATAAGATACAGTTTCTTTAAATTGCCTCCAATTTCCAGATAATTCCCAATAATTTCAATAAATTAATAATTCCCATGGAAAGTTTTTAATTTAGAATATTTCCAAAATTCCCTGGCTTAACTTCCCATGGAAAGTTTCTGGAAATTTACCGGAAATTTTCCACCCCTTTGCAACCCTACTGCGGAGTGTGTGGAGCTCTGTGATTGGCTGCGGAGTGTGTGGAGCTCTGTGATTGGCTGCGGAGTGTGTGGAGCTCTGTGATTGGCTGCGGAGTGTGTGGAGCTCTGTGATTGGCTGCAGAGTGTGTGGAGCTCTGTGATTGGCTGCGGAGTGTGTGGAGCTCTGTGATTGGCTGCAGAGTGTGTGGAGCTCTGTGATTGGCTGCAGAGTGTGTGGAGCTCTGTGATTGGCTGCGGAGTGTGTGGAGCTCTGTGATTGGCTGCCTCCGACACTAACGGCATGTCTGCATGTGGTTTGTTCCGTGAAGCAGGAAGTCAGTCGATACAGCGGCTGGACTCCGCTACAGTCAGAACCTACTCCTGTTAACACACAACCACGGTAAGCACACACACACACACACACACACACACACACACACACACACACACACACACACACACACACACACACACACACACACGCTCCACCCTCCTCTGCCTCATTGGCTGCTCACCAAACAGACGTCAACCAATCAGATCACTGAATCCAGCGGGAAGGAGGCAGTGGAGGGCGGGGCTTAGCGTCACCGTCGCTGCTGTGGTGCATCATGGGGGATTTGAAAGAGTGCAGTGAAAATAACTGGAGCAGAACACAGAACCTTCAGAACCTTCAGAACCCAGAGAAGCGCTTCCTGCTGGCAGGGTTCTCCGTTCCTCTGCTTCTCATTGGTTGAAAGAATTTTGACTTTCTGAGGAACTTTCTGTCCGAATAACTTAACATCTTCCTCCTCTTCCTCCTCATCCTCCTCTTCCTCCCCCCCAGTCTATCCTCATTACCTCTACAGGTAGCCTCCTGCCGCCTCCTGCCGCCTCCTGCCGCCTCCTGCCGCCTCCTGCTGCCGCTGGACGTCTCTCCTTCCTTCCAGCTGATGAACTGAATGGAAGCTGAAGGTCTCCGTGTCCCCGAGGACGCCCGGCCGTCCCCGCCTGTCTCTGGACACTGTGGACCTGTGGACACTGAGCGTCTGTCCCCACAGCGGGACTGGCGTCTTTGTAGCCGATGTTTGTATCTTTCTACCAGCAGACGTTTTGTCTTTTTATAAACTTTGACCAGAAAATCTAATCGACTTTAATAAGAGACGAATAACTTAATGTCCTTTTTAACGTGTGCGTGTGTGCGTGCGTGCGCATGTAATATCCTTGTTGATATTTTTCCATATCTGAGATACCAAAATAAAACTTGCATTTCAGAATAAAGCCATATCACTCGTAGTCTGGGTAGCTCACTGACCGCTTAGCATGCTAACCAGTGAGCAGACCCGGTCAGCATGCTAGCCAGCCAGTGTGCTAACTAGTTAGCATGCTAGCCAGTGAACTGACTGCTTAGCATGCTAGCTAGTTAGCTCACTGGTCAGTATGCTAACCAGTTAGCTCAGTAGCTAGTTAGCTAACAGGTAAGCTATTCGGTCAGCATCCTAACCAGTTGAGCTAATTGGTCAGCATGCTAACTTGTGAGCTGAACAGATAGCATGCTAACTGGTGAGCATGCTACCAGTTACCTAATTGGTCAGCAGGCTAAACCAGTGAGCTAACCGGTTAGCATGCTGACCTCAGGACGTCCAGCAGAACACTAAAGTTCAAAGGTCAAATGTTCCTTTATTAAAGAACTTTGAGGTTTTTTACCACTTTGTAGCACAATGTCCAGTTCTGCAGGTGTGTGTGTGTGTGTGTGTGTGTGTGTGTGTGTGTGTGTGTGTGTGTGTGTGTGTGTGTGTGTGTGTGTGTGTGTGTGTGTGTGTGTGTGTCCTGGTCCCTCTTACCCCCTCTGGTGGTAGAAGGTGGTACCTGACCCTCCGGCTCGGTTCTCGGTTCTGTCCTGTAGAACCTCCTGTTGGACCAACCAGCGCGGCGCCGGTTCCCCCGGTTCCCGCCTCCTTCCTCTTCCTATTTATTACCGCTTGGCCCCGCCCCCTGACCCCGCCCCCTTCTCTCTCACTGCTTGATTTGGTGTTTCGTTCCCCGACGTTCCGTGGAGAACCTGAACGTCTTTGATCACAGTATTATTTAATAGAATACTGCCGATGATTCTCCAGGCGGGGAACCCGGGGAACCCGGGGAACCTGGAACCCGCTCGCTCCTTTAAACGTGGCTCGTATTTACTATGCACAAAGTCCGATAAATCTTTAAAATTTGAGCTTTTTTATATTTTGGTTCCAGTAGAAAGTTTTTTTTTTGTTTTTTTTTTCTTCTCATATTTATGTTGTAACGATGTTTCTCGGTTCTTTGTATCGATCAGCGACTTTTCTGTAAACTTCACATCAATCAAACTAATAAAATATTAAGATTAGTTTAAGAAGTGTCGGTTCTCGACTTCGGAGGGAAAAAAAACAGGAACAGGGGGGTAAAAACCAGGAACGGGGGGTAGAAACCAAGAAGAGGAGGGTAAAAACCAGGAACACAGGGACAAACAATCAGGAACACGGGGTAAAAACCAGGAACTAGGGATAAACACCAGGAACAGGGGGCAGAAACCAAGAACGGGGTCGAAACCAGGAATTGGTTACTGAACGTAACTCCAGTTCTACGAGTGTGCGTGCCCGCCTACGGGCTTCGCTATTGGTACTCCTCAGGCGCCAGCCAATCCTCTGAGACAAAAAACTGAAACCTGAGCACCCATCCCAGCCGTGTGTTGGCACGGCAACACGCCCCTCGCCGAGGGTACATCACCAACAGTCCGTCGGCGACGCTCCCGTCTTCTGATTCAGCAAAGAAGGGAGCAGACGGCTGGGCCAGCAGGGCGGCGGGCACGCACACACTCGTGGAACCACAGTTATGTTTAGAAACGACTAATTCTACTTCGTGATATGCTTATCCCGCCTACGGGCTTCGCTGCTGGCGCTCACCAAGGCGAGGCCGGAGGGATGAATGCGCTCCCGGCCGGCCTGCTGACAGGATGGGTGCCGGGAAAGGCGGACGTAAACAAACCGTACGTCAGGCAGCCTGACCGAGGCGCTGTCCGAAAAGGTGCAGAAGCATCGCCATAGCGACGCGCACGCCGACCGGGGCGAAGCCACAGCGGCAGGCGAGGAAAGCCGCGGTCCGCGACCCCACACGGGAAGCGGGAGCCAGGCTAAAGACCAACACGGCAAGCGGCAGAACTCCCGTTCCCGCTAAGCACCGACACGGTCACAGCATCCGCCAGCCAAGGCAGAGCCACAACGGCAGGCGGGGGAAAACCCTGGTCCGCGACCCCCCATGGGGCGCGGCAGCCAGGCCACGAAGACCAGCACGGTTAGGCGACAGAACCCCCATTCTTGCCGAGAACCGACATGGCCACAGTGTCTGTGCACATATCCATCAGATATGAACACACACAGGTGGAGGCCGAGGCCCAGGAGGCCGCCGGGCAGAGGTCAGCCACCGTGACCCCCGCCGCACAGCGCCGCACAGGCCGCCATGCTGCCTCCAATGAGCACGAACCACCGCCGGCGGCGAGAGATTCTGCACCTCATCAGCAGCTGCAACAGGCCCCCCACCCAGCGGGGCTCCACGCCGGGCTCCACGCCTCACAGACAGCTGGTCTGTAGTGCGAAACCCAGCTGTGTGCTCAACATAGCAACGCAGAGCCCTGACCGGGCACAGCAACCGCAGCCGAGGGTCGACCCCAGACGAGCCGGGCCGGGAGCTGAGCCTTCTGATCCGGATCACTCGCGACCAAAAGTCCGAGGTGATCACCTTGGGATGAAAGGCCGGGTTAGGCCAGAGGGCTCGAGTCCCCCGTCCCGGCTGAACACCGTGCAGGAGGGGTGGACCGACAGGCCGCGGATCCCCAGCTCTCTTGGCGGATGCTAGCGCTAACAAGATGGCGGCCTTGAAGGCGAGAAAGCGGTCCGCTGCCTGCCAGCCCGCCTCTTGACCAGCAACGGGGTCAAGAGGCGGGCTGGAGGGAAGGCGTACAGGAGGCCCGGAGGCCAGGTCCTGTGTGCGACGGCGTCTACCCCGAGAGGGGGTCCGTCTGACGACCTGAACGAGAACCAGAGTGGGCACTGTGCGTTCTCTGCGCTGGCGAAAAGGTCTGCGACCGGGAGGCCGACCCTGGACCAGAGCCGGGCTGCCCGGGGACTGGCCCCACCCGCTGCCGAGCGGGCCTCTCCGGGACATCCTGTCCGTGCCGACGTTGAGAACCCCGGGCACGTGTCGCGCTCCGAGGGAGGCGAGGTGCCGGTCCGCCCACAGGAGGATCTCTGCCGCTTTGCGGCGAAGAGGGGGAGACCGGGTCCCCCCTGTCTGTCAGGTACGAGGCCGCCGTGGTGTTGTCCGACCTGACGAGCACGTGGCCTGGAAACGGAGCAGGACCCGCTGCACCGCCGTCATTTCCAGAACACTGACGTGAATAGGCATGGAACCCCAGGCCCCGCCCCCCGCGGAGTGGTCTAGGGTGCCCCCCCATCCTGCGACAGACGCATCGTGAACACCTCGACGCGATGCGACAGGCAGCCCAGGGGGGCTCCCAGCACGAGGAGAGCCGGATCCCTCCAGAAGAGAGATCCTGGCCTGCCTGGGGCGGGGTCGGGATCTTTCTGCGTCCGTCCCGCTTCCACCGCCCAGCCGGACCACCGGGTGGGCCGCCGCCATCAAACCCAGGACGGTCCTGACCAGGCGGACCCTGACCAGAGGTGTGGTCTCTGCAGACCTCAGGGCCGAGAGCAGGGAGGCTCGCCTGTCCTCGGAGAGGCGGGCCGCCACGGAGAGCGAGTCCAGCTCCAAGCCCAGGTAAGCCGTGAGCGCGCTCTAGTCCCGGTTCACCAAGAACCCCAGGAGCTGGATGTGGTGCAGGACCCGGGCCGTGTGCGCCACCGCCTCCTGGTAAGAGGGCGCCAGAATGAGCCAGTCGTCGATGTAGGCGAGGATCCTCCGCCCACGACGACGGAGGGGCTGCAGCGCCGCCTGGACACACCTGGTGAAGCTGCGAGGAGCGAGAGAGTAGCCGAAGGGGAGCCGGGTGTATGGGAAATACCTGGTCCCCACGGCGAACCGGAGGAAGGCTCTGTGCCTCAGGATGGGGATGTGGAAGTAGGCGTCCGTCGGGTCGTTTCATTTCATTTCGTTTCATTTCTTCTTTCTCCATGGTCGTGCATGAAAGCAACAACGACAAGTCGTTACATTTTACAAGGAGCTCATACACAGCAGGACCAGAGCAGGGGCCGGGTGAAGACCCCGTCTGTTTTATTCCTACCCCTTCCTTTTTAGAAAATCTGTTAATTTCTCTTAGATGACCTCAAGCATTCTAAACAAAGCATAGTAACTACTAAAATAAATAAGAACATACTTGCATACATTCAAAAACATGGACTTGCTTACACATTTTATTCCTTTTCATATCGGATAAATGTCTTTTCTTTATATTTGCATTTAAATTGATTAATGTCTGAACAGCATTTTAATGTCCTGTCTAATGAATTCCACTTTGTGACTCCAGTCACAGAGACACACATTCCTCTGAGCTGTTCTCACACCTCCAGGTTTAAAGTCCAAGTTTCTTCTACTTGTTTCACTGTTTAATGTAAAAAACATTTGAAACTGCCGAGGTAACAGACACTGCTTTGCCTTAAACATGACCATTAATGTTTGTAGATCAACTAAATCCTTTAATTTGAATAATCCTGACTTCAGAAACAGTTTTGTAGCGTGCTCTCTTGGAGCTTCTTTATTAATTATTCTTATGGCCCTTTTTTGTAAATGAGTAACGGCGTTAGATGAGTGGGACAGCGACTACCCCACACCTCCTAATAATACATAAAATACGGCAAAATCAAAGAGCAATATAGTATTCTTAGTGCCTTGCAGTGTAAGAGAAACCTCACTTTGGACAACACACCTATACTTTTACAAATGTTCTTCTTTACGTGAGCAATATGCTCCTTCCACTTAAGTTTTTCATCAATTAATACTTCTAGAAATTTAAATTCAGAAACTCTTTCAATAAAACTTCCATTTATATTCAAACAAACATGATCGGAGCTTTTTTGATTTGAAAATAACATAAATTTGGTTTTAGTTAAATGTAAAGATAGCTTGTTTTTATTAAACCATTTCTGAAGCAGGATCATTTCTTCTTCTGTTGTTTTTATTAATATATTCAAGTTCTTCCCAGACGCAAAAAAGTTTGTATCATCGGCAAAAAGAACAAAACGTAACACATCAGAAAATTCACAGAGATCATTAATGTATAAAATAAAAAGTTTGGGACCCAAAACAGATCCTTGTGGAACTCCACACTGAATTGTTGGTACTTTGGATTCCTTACCTGCATGGTCAACATATTGCTTTCTGTTTCTTAAATAACTACAAACCCAATCTAGCGCAATACCTCTAATTCCATATTTATATAATTTTGATATCATCATGACCAAGAGTGTCAAAGGCTTTTTTAAGATCAATGAATACTCCTGTTGAGTGATTCTCATGATCTAATTCAGTGGTAATGTCCTCTGTGATTTTCATGAGTGCCATAGCGGTGGAGTGACCGCTCCTGATGACGCGAATCACTGAATGCTTTTCTGAAAAGAAGTCAAGAATTTTAGCAAAAAACTTTTTCCAAGATTTTTGAGAATTGCGAAAGTAAAGATATAGGCCTGTAATTTGTAAGACAATGCCTATCTCCAGATTTAAACAGAGGAATAATCTTAGTATCTTCATTGTGTCTGGGACGACGCCAGAGCTAAAGGATAAATTAAAAATATAGGTTACTGGTCCTATTATACACTGTATAGTTTCCTTAATAATAAACATATCTAAACCATCACAATCACAAGAATATTTAGTTTTTAGTTTTAGAACCGTTGCAATAATTTCACTTTCAGCAATTTCACCAAGATATGAAGACTTCACAACTTTACTTTCACTTGTCCAACTAATATTGTCATCAACTTTTGGAATAGATTTGGACCAACATTAATGAAGAATGAATGAAATTCTTCTGCCATTTTATCAACACACATCTCTGTTTTCTTCATCAGATACATAGGATGGTTTACTAACTGTGATTTTATTGCCTAAAACCTCTTAAAACTTTCTAGTGCCTTTGATATTATGTTTGTTTTCTACTAATAATTTTGTGTAGTAATCTTTCTTTGCTTGTCTTATTATACATGTCAGCTTATTTTTATAGGATTTATACTTTCTCTCTAAGTTCAATTCAGTACAGCTTTATTTATGAAGAGTCAATTACAACATGGTGGTTTCAGACACTTACAGAGAAACCCAACAGATCCACATGAGCAAGAACCCTGCAGGACCAGGCTCAGAGGAGAACCCTGCAGAACCAGGCTCAGAGGAGGAGAACCCTGCAGAACCAGGCTCAGAGGAGAACCCTGCAGAACCAGGCTCAGAGGAGAACCCTGCAGGACCAGGGTCAGAGGAGAACCCTGCAGGACCAGGGTCAGAGGAGGAGAACCCTGCAGAACCAGGCTCAGAGGAGAACCCTGCAGAACCAGGCTCAGATCAGGAGAACCCTGCAGAACCAGGCTCAGAGGAGAACCCTGCAGAACCAGGCTCAGAGGAGGACCCTGCAGAACCAGGCTCAGAGGTGGTCTTCCTGCTGTCCCGGTTGGGGTGAGGGGACAGACAGGTTCTTGTCTCTACATACAGTTCATATATAAACAGGGTCCAGAGGCTACAGGAGGAACAGTCAGTGACATGTAGCAATACAGTGAAATTATATTGAAACGAGAGAAGGAGCAGAGCTGGGAGCCGGTTCCACATGGTAGAACCCGGGGTTCAGTAGACCTTCCCCCCACTGGGTCCGGGTTCCTCCAGTAATCAGTGGAGCAGCTGCTTTGATTGATGCTCAGTTAGAACTGAACCCACTGGATCCAGGCTGTCTCAGTGGATCAGCTGATTGATGTTCTGTCTGCGATCCCTCAAGACCGGCTCGAGTCCACCTCAGAGACAGGATCTTGGTCCAGGGTTCTGGTGTGAGAGAGGGAGAGGGGGAGAGAGAGAGAGAGAGCGAGGACGTGACCCCTAGCTGTAAGCTTTATTGAACAGAGAGGTCTTCATCCTGGTCTTACAGCAGAGACTGAGTCAGCCTCCCTTCCAGACTCTGCTGGTTCCACAGAACAGGAGCCTGATAGCTAAAGGCTCCACCTCCTGTTCTACTGTCAGAGAACCAGGAACCTCCAGCAGACCAGCACTCTGAGAAGGAAGCGTTCTCCTGGGACGGTCTGGGACTAACAGCTGTTTAAGATCTGATGGTTCCTGGTTGTTCAGGGCTTCATAGGTTCAGAGGAGGATTTTGAATTGTATTCTAGATTTAACAGGAAGCAGTGAAGGGAAGCTGATATTGGGCTGATATGATCTCTCCTGCTGGTTCTTGTGAGAACTCTTGCTGCAGCGTTTTGAACCAGTTGGAGACTTTTTAGGCAGTTATTGGTTCCTGATAACAGGAGTTCCAGTAGTCTGCTCTGGAGGAACAGATGATGGATTCATTTCTCAGCCTGGCTTTGAGTCAGCATGTTCCTGATTTTAGAAATATTACCAGGTGAAAGAAGGAGGTCCTGCAGACCTGTTTAATGTGGGAGTTACAGGTCAAAGGTCACTCCAGTCCGGTTCATAGTGTGATACTTTATAAACTGGTGGTATAACTTGTTTTTCTTCCTACAAGATTTCATTATCCCTTTTGTTATCCACGGTTTGGTATTACGACTGATCTTTTCTTCGACTGTCTTTGTTGGGCAATTTTTGTTGTATAAACTGAGGAACTTTAACAAAAATTCTTCGTAAGTCCTATTTACAGTATTTGTGTTGTACACAGCATTCCAGTCTTCCTTTAGTAAATCTTCCTTAAATTTATTTACTCTCTCCTCATTTCTCATTCTTATACATTTTTTATATTTAATTAGTTTTGTTTTTACATTACAGGAGAGAGTAATAAATACAGGCAAGTGATCGCTTGCATCACTAATCAGAAGACCACTTTTAACCGTGTTTATGGGAAGATTAGTGAAAATATCAATTAGTGTGGCTGAAAAGGAGGTTATTCGACTTGGCTGGATACTAGTTGGCTGGAGCCCTTTGCTATACATTATATCCAAGAAATCAGAGTCATATACATTATTAGATGACTTCAAGAGGTCTATATTAAAATCACCACAAATTATAGCAAAGTTATTATCTTTCAGTTCTTCTAACATTTGATCCAACTTTTCTATAAATAACTTTTTACTTGTCCTGGTTGTCTGTATCTATATGTCTATGTGGTCGCACCTGCAAGATGGCGGCGCCAGCTCCGGCGGGGTTAGTCTCTGCTCTGTTCATACTGGTTTTGTTCACGAGTAATTCTGCCAACATGAAGCAGACATTGACGGATCGTCACTACTGTCTTGGAACGAAACTGTCATACCTAAATAATCCCATAGCGAGCACAGGATTTGGTAAATATGCGCCGGCTGCCGCGTTCATTCATCCGCACCTCTTCGGCCGTCTGTCAGCAGACACCAAAACTAGCTTAAACCGCGGCAAACCCTCGCTTTGATCATCGCCGTCTGCCGCCCGCTGTCTGGGGACGTCCACCAGTGTCCAGGCCCGCTAAACAACGCACCGAACCAGAGGCGTCCCCGTGTCAGCATCGCCGCTAACAGGAGCGACATCAGAGCTTCCAGGTGTTCTCACTCCGTCCACTCTGCAGTCTGCTCCCCTCCGTCCGCTTGCTCTCCCTGCGGTGTCCAGGACGGGCGAGGCGATCGGCGGGACGGACCCGGGAGCGGCGTCTCCGCCTGGGACAGGCCGCGCACGCTGCTCCGCTGGCGCTCCTCGGCTCGGCCCGTTCTCGCCCGCCTGCTCCAGTCGGCGCAGGGCGACCCGGGCTCCCCCGCCGCCGGCGTCGTGCCGAAAAGTGACTGCCTGCCGAAAAATGACTTCCCCGACGGGAGCGCGTAGCGACGTGTTTCTGTATGTCTCCACTGCTCGCATACCATGTGCGAATGTTTCCTAAAGTATTCTTTATGAATATTTCTAAGAGTATGTTTTTACAAATTACACACACAATCATACACACCATGATATCAGCAGACATCCCTCACACAGGGCGCAGCCACTTTTCAGCACCCAGCCAACATGTTCAAGTGGGGCCCACATGGGATTTTCCTGGGTTACCTGGGCTTAAACTGGGCGTGGGCTTAAAGTGGGCTTTTAATTGGGTTGGTGTTGGGCCCCACATGGGCATCCCAGAAGAATATACATGGGCAAGAGATGGGCATCCCACTTGGACAGCACACATGGGTACTCGTTGGGTCCCGTTTGGGCTATACTCTAAGCAGTAAATTAATTTGTTTAAATTAAATTAATATGTGTATACATGCATTGTTGTATTTTTCACACTTAGGGCATCATCAAAATGCTGTGGGGGCGCAACTTTAATGTAATATAAACTTAAAATTCTGGTTTCCGCAGTTGGTTTCTTGCTCACGGATTGACTGACAGTCTCTTTTTTTATTTTTTTAATGACTGGCAGTCTCACAGGGAACACTCACTGCCATGATCACATTCATCACATAAAACAATTCAAATTGGTCTGGGGCGCACAGAGCTGCAAACCTGAAGAAAGCCAATTAAAACGCAGCCTCGGGTCACATAATCACCTTACAGGACTGAAGAAGACTGAAGAAGAAGCGCCAACTTTTTCTGGAGATTTACTGCCGCCATAATTTTTGAAGAGCGGAGATTTCTGCATCTGTATCGCGCCTTTAAGTTCACAGAAGGTAAGTCATGAATAGCTAACAAAAATATGGAACTGAACATTCATAGCACTGTGTTAACATACAAGTTTATCTAACCTCATTTATTCGTTAGTGCATGTCGAAATGGCGGTGGCTAAACGTTCGTTAGCTAACATGCTAGGAGTCAAGTGAATTTAACGTTGGTTATAATGTCCTAACCTGCCAATGTAGACTTGCTACAGCTGCACAACTGTCAGATGATGTCTTCCTCCTGTAGAAGTTCGTATCAATACTTTTTTTCTGAAAATATAAGTTTAAGAACGATGATTAATTTGAGACGTGCTTACATAGAAGTACTACATTACCCACAATCCAAACGTGTGACCGCGGGGTCTGATTCATCAAGCCCGCTGTTACCCGCGAATGGGTGGTTCTGCTAGCAAGTTGGCTTTGACGGATTCGTTCTAATAATGCTGAGACGGCTGTTGAGAGCCTGGTTGCTGTTGGAGGCTTTCTGTATGAATAAACACACTCTGGCCAAATTTCTCCTTAAAATACGGTGCTGTGTACGGGCGGGAGGAGTTTTTTTTTTTTTTTTTTTTTTTGGGATTAAAAAAAAGTTTTAGCCCCTCAGTTTAACGATAGTCTGAGCTAACAACGGAGCGACACACCCCCCTCAGCTGCTCATAATAAACATCTAATGCCGGTGAGTTTATGGTTACACAGTGTGTAGATATCTGTACATAATGAATAAAACGTTGCTGCAAATTTATGCTTTTTAGGTGACTTTATTTTGCAAAACTAACAGAGAAGAGTTGATGATTTCTGTGTTTAAATTTAAGTGGCTGTTGTTGGTAGCATGTCTGCCGTCATGAGGCAGGCTGAGCTTCAGTAACATGCTGGCTCCCATTGTCTGGACTAGCTATTACGTTAGACTTTCAAGGATTTTGTAAAATGCTTTGCGTTATGGAGGAGTTGAGTGGGAGATTTTATATCTGGAACCGTAGCCGATGGAAAAAGTGGCCACATGCTGTTGAGCTGCTGTAAAACATTGAAACAGCAAATTAGCCTTTCGGCTTTCTCTGTTAACTTTGTTTTGCTTTATTTAGTTGCAATATTAACACTTTGAGAGATGCTAGTGCTCTGGTCTGGATTAGCTTTTCTGCCATCACCACCAGCAGAGGATAACTTGCTAGAGATTCAGGTTGGGTGTGCTTACAAATGTTTGGCTTTCAAGTGTTTGGGGTCATTATGTTTCTTGTGAAGCTTTTTTATTGCATTTAAAGTAACACACTTCCTTGTCCTTAGCTTGACAAAAGACTAGACTTTCAGTGAGCCAAAATGAAAGTGCACATACATTTTGCATTAATAATATATTTACATTTGTTTATTTAATATTACCTTTGGTTTCAGTAAGTGGCAAATGCACTTTGGATTCAAATATAAACCTGACATCTTTAGTGTGTAATCACTTCATATGGTTTAATTGTTTATGGTTTAGTGTGTGTGTTTATGGTCCTATGTCTTCTTTCAAAGTGTATGTTATGTTCACAAATTATTCTAAGCGTTCTTGAGAATTATCCAGTCAATTTTCCTAGTAGTCCCTTTGATAATATGTTTGAGGAAATTGCAATGAAATGTAAATGTAAACATGTCCAAAAAGGAATAGGAAGAAGTATAAAACTGATTGAATCATGCCCCTCCTCCACAGAAATGACATTATAGAGTGCAATAGTCTCAATAATCCAAAAAATAAATTCATGATTATACACGTCATGTAGCTAGATAATATATTAGTTGACTTAGACTGAGACCACACACACAATTTTGCCTCAAATGACATTAACCACCACTCAAGTGAGCCTTATAGTGCGGATAATACGGTATTTGAGAGAGTATGGACTTATTAGAATATTGAAATGAAGACCAACATGCAACGTGCTTTTTGCTTCTGTCATTACTTCTGGGATGCCTACCAGTTTCATGAATATATTTTGTTCTTTTAGGTTGCTGTGGTGGCTGATATCGGGGGCAGGGCTGCTACTGTTGATGAGGCAATGAGGAGGATGATGGGCTTCCTGATGGACAATGCCTTAGCCAGAAAATACAACTTTGTTGGCCGCCACGGGAAACTAGAATTCCGAAAGCTTCAATTGTTTGAAGTTGTGTACGGTACGTTTACTTTCCATGGGATTAAAGCTGCAACCAAGAGTTTTTGTCATTGTCAACAGATGATGTATGCAGTGTTCAATGTCACATCATTTTTATGCAGTTATGTCCTGAGCCACCCATGCAACAGGATTACACTTGTTTAAAGGGATAGTTCAGGATTTTTGACATGAATCTGTACGGCATCCCAGTCAGCAGTGTGGTTCATTCACACAGACTTACCCCTGACAGTGTCCAGTAAACCGGACAGGAGCTCTCCTCCCTGGATGCTGTCAGGGGTCAGTCTGTGTGAATGAAAAACACTGTTGACGGGGATGCAATACAGGTTCATGTCAAAAAACCCAAACTATCCCTTTAATGTGAGACTGGAGAGGGATGATATTCATCAGTCTTAGGGCTCATTTTTTGTGTCATTATGTTTGTCACTGCTTGTTTGTTTTATGAACCTCTTACATGTAATCTATTTAAGCGAAAGAAATTCAGCCAAACTCTGGAGCTTCTTCCTGACGCCAGGTTGGAAAGCTCAAAACCAAACTACACCGGCCTCACACCGGACGCCCTTGCGTGTCTGGTCCAGCTCTGTAGCTCTGTCACTCACTCTGCCTCAGTGTGTCTGCTGTCAGCTGATGGAGGTTGCCAGATCTGCCCCAAATATAATGTTAAACCATCCAACAATAGAAAGCAGTCCAGACCTCCATCTCTGTAGAGAATGCATGTTAAACCCGTAAAAACCGGATTTGCCTTTAAAAAAAAAAACACGTCACAACACATAGCCATTCCATCAACCCACCTCGGGTTCAATAGAAGCTTGATTGGGCAAAAACCCGCCCAACCTGGCAACACAGCCGCTCCGGTCATGGAGCTTTGATTTGTGCAATTTTGGCATCGTTTGAATTTCCTACAATGAGTAAGTACAACATTGTTCATTCTTCTAATGCAGATAATGATTAGATCGGGTTGTTTGTCATATATTCTACCAGCAGAATTACAAAAAACAATGTGAAGGCAAAAACACGACACAGATCTTATTTTGAAATCGCTGATTTAGGAACACGTATCTACTTTCCATCTGGCATCCGACCTGTTTCTGTTCAGATTGAAGCAGCAGGCTCTGGAGTGAAGGAAAATAGGGTCCTTGCTGAAAGTTTGCGGTCCGCGGCTCTGTAGCGGCGCCATAGCGGCCCGCAGCCGCCGGGGCTGCTGGGAGTCCATGCGCAGAGCGCATGGTACGTCGTCACGCACACAGCAGAACCGATAAGAATCGTTCAGAAGACAGCCAGATAATTCCTTGGAATTGAGACATGAGGAGCCTGTTCTACAAAAGAACCGGTTCTCGATTCCCATCCCTGGCGGGGGGCGGTGGGGTGGGGGTGAGGAATCTCACAGGACACACTGCGCGGCTGCTTTGGAAGCCCACACGTTTTTGTTTTCTTCTGTCACGCTGTGCCTCCCCTGAAACCCTCTGGCGCCCCCCAGGGGAGGTGCGCCTCACACTTTGAAAACCGCTGGCCTAATTTTAAAAAGTACATTAATGTTGTTGCACTCAATTGTATAAATGTGCAATAAATGGATGCATGCTAGATGGTTTACCTTTTTTTCTTCTGGATGACTTTTTTTTGTCGCCATTTTGGATTTTAATTTCATGACAATTTAGCTGGGATTGATTCATATGGCTTGAATTTACACTGAAAAAGGAAAATTGTTGGACCAACTTAAATGAATTGTTTCAATTGGTAACACCTAAATAAATTAAGTTATTTGAAATTAAGTTAATGAGCTAAAGTCACACAAATGGTTTCAGTCACAGTGACTTAATCTTTTAATTTGTCTCAAATCAACACTTTGCATTAATCCAACTTAAAACTACAGCAAGTCAACTTAAAGTTTATAGTTTTTCCAACTCAATAATTTTCATAACTCGAAAGTGAAATAATGGTCTTTCGTAACTTCACAATTTGACTTCAAGTAAACTACTTTTTTTAGTAACATTAAAATTAAATTTTAGTTTTTTCCATCACTGAAATTACAATTTTAAGTTGGCTGAAAATACATTAACAACAACCTCAAAATCAGTTATGTTTTAAAACTTTATTGTAAAACTGCCCAAAATTATTAACTTCATGGCCACTAACAGCATTTTGGCCCACACATTGAACATTCACAAAACACTTAAGCCACTACTGACAAAATCACTGGTGCCACTAACAAAGTGCAAAATAGTGCAAGAAAGTGCAAAAAGGTTTGCTGAACCTCAAAACATGCAGTGTTCTCACATTTGAAAGCGTTAAGAGTATAGAAGATAAACTTACAGTCAATCAAGTGAAATTGAACAATCAAGATAAAAACTATTAACACTTTGTACATACCTAAAATCACACCATTTAGAACTGTTGGGGAAATTCACACATGAAAAGTAAAATACCAGCTTGACTTTAAACGGAAGTCAACATGACAGGAGAACCAACTTCTGCACAACACATTACAAAATTAAACATTTTTTAAATTGAGGTCAAAGAACTTTTGTCGAGTCTGTTCGGCATAAAAAAAAGGCACATCATCTGAAAAAATGCTTTAAATTGAAATGTTCAAACATTGTTCTTGTGTTTTCCTGAAGATGATCTTGTGCATCATTGTTGGTATGGCACTGGGCCATCTGTTGGCTCAGAGGAGAGCATTGTAGTGTGTCTTTACTGCAAGCTTTGAAGTTTGCTGTGCAGATTGTGGACTTTGGGGGACATCTTGTGCTGATCAAGCTGCATGATGATTTTTTTGGAGGACTTCAAAAGTGAAGGGAAGGGGTTTTGGATAAGCCAGGTTGAGTGCATAAATCAAACCTAGCAGCAGGGCACAAGCTGAGGCAACTGAAGTCAGACGATGCAGCAACTCTATGCCCCCAATGACGATGCCAATGTCTTCAGGTGGCTCCTGCAGTCCGTCCCCCTCCTTCCGAATGACAAACACTGCCATGGTGAGCTGCTCCAGGTTCTTCTGAGCCTCATCTGCATCAGAGTCCTAAAGGGGGGGTACAGGGCACAAACACAAATCAGCATTTGCTTCACTTCTTAAGTTAGGTTCTTGGATGAACAACAATATCTGTTATATGCTGGGTGATTTCCTGGCTGCGTGCCATCACACACCACGACCTGAAAAGATAGGTGAATTAATCTAGCCATCTAACAAATAGGGGTATTAACTGCAATAGTTTCCAGGATGCATCGACACCGGGGAAAACACAATGAATTATAATGTTGTACTTGAACGGAGTGTTTATGGTCACCAGAAATGACAAACAGTTTGCAGCTGCAGTTTCTTCCTTTTGAGTATGTGAGTCAAGCAGATGGCATTATTCCACTCACTGTTCGGTTGACACCCATAGTACCACGTTTATGACAAAGTGAGTTATTTGTTTCCTTGATGTTGTGCTGCATATATGGTGAACTAGTTTGGTGTACTGGGGAACTTATCTTACATGACCTTCCAGTACGACTCATACAGTCATATAAGGGTGTTGTGATTTATTTTCTCCAGAAGGTGTCATCAGAGACAATCTATGGCTACAGACCCCCCCCCCACCCATCAGCCTCATCACTTCTTGTCTACTGCGCATGTCAGCGGTGACACATCATGTTGTGCTGTTTGCTGCACAAACAGCTTTGATAAAACAAAATGTGCAAGTTTCACAGAATACTATCAACTCGGACACCTTTCAAGGTGAAAAAACACACGTCTTTGGTTTCAAGTTGCCAGAAGAAGCGATTGAAACGAACAGATGATTTGAAATGTACAACCTACAGCATCACTACATATCAGGTGAGCCTCAGCTAACAAACTATAATCAGTCGCGGCCTTTATAAACAGTTATTGAGTACGACACATATATGGCAGCGTTAAACAATCATAATCTAAAGAGTAATCGCTGAAATTTACCAGGGTGTACCCAAAAGTTCCCGGAATTTGACTGTAACTTTTTATTTCTGACATTTCAAAATAAAACACCACCGTCGCCTTCAAAATAATCTCCATCCGCATTAATGCAGCGCTCCAGCCGTGTCTCCCACTTCACCAATGCGTCGTCAGACTCGTGCGTAATTGTGCCATTTTTTGCCGGCTGCGATTTTTCTGTCACCTCCTCCACATCTGCAAACCGCTGTCCCTTCAGCTGCTTCTTCAACCTGGGGAACAAGAAAAAGTCACTGGAGGCTTCATCTGGAGAATCAGGCGGATGGGAGAGGAGATTCATCTCATTCTCCTCCAGAAACTGCGTGAGGCGCAGCGCCGTGTCCGCTGGCGCTCTGTGGTGGTGGATCAACCGGCTCCACTCCGCCACGACGCTCTGCTTCCTCCTCACATCCTCACGGAGCATCTGAGGACTTCCTGTAGTAGTCCTGGTTTACAGTCTGACCTGGAGGGACAGACTCGCTGTGGACGAGACCCTGGACAGCGGAAAAGCAGCTCAGCATTGTTTTCACGCTGAGCGGACCTGACGCGCCGACATCTGGCCCTTCTCAAACCCCCGGACCACTCATGGACCTGAGTCTTCCCCAGAGCAGCATCCTTGTAGGCTTGCTGCAACAAGCTGAGTGTTTCTGCTGCTGTTTTTCCAGCAAGAAGCAGAATTTAATGTTTGCGCTGCTCTGGCTTCCCAGTCAATGTCGCCATTTTGGAAAAAATCGCAGACCGCCGCTGCACTCTGTTACTATAAATAGCGCCTGACAGACGTCAGTGTCACTCTGGGAGCTCAGATTTTTCACAGATGTGCACGAGGCTTACCTGCAGCACATCTGACGGCCAGAAGTCCAAACTCATTATTATTATTATTATTTTACAACCTAATTCCGGTTTCTTTTGGATACGCCCTCGTAAGTACAACCAACTTACAAGTCGTTATGTTTGTTTGGTCATGATTATTATTGGCACAGTCTAAACGATCACCCTTTTGATCATTTACTAAATATGAAAATAGGATGGTAAAATTTCTAGCGGTTTAATTTCTGTTTCAGAAGCTGCAGTCTGAAGGTGTCATGATGAGCTCAAACAGTATGAAGTTGTCTGTACTGAGACAACCTGCGTCTGGATGTCAATAAGCAGAAAGCCCAGAATAAAAAAATGACATGGACAGGAGAACATAACAGTGAGATTAAATAACTAATTATTAAAATAACCATGAAACTCCTTTTCTTTATTATAAGTTGCAGACTGTGATTTCAAGAACCTTGGTGGAAACTGAATGTTAAACAGGAAGAGTTACAATAAATTATGTTTCAAAGTACATCGTTTAGCTTTGTGTGTGATTTTTTTTTTTACATTGCTCACAATGCCATCCAGTGTCTTGCAGTTGTGATGTGTGGGTCTGTTGTAACTTACAAGATATTCCTTGATGAGGTCATCTACATCTTCTCCCAGGTAGATGACGAGGGCTTTCAGTACACATTCCCTCCGAAGATTAATATCCACAGTCTAGAACAAACATTTGATTATTTAAAATCTCATGCAACACATACCCTTACTCTTACAGCTTAATGGTGCGTTCACACCGGACGCATTGCCAGCGTCACGGATGTCACTGACACCTCAAAGTTGACGCATGTAAAGTGTGGAATTCGACACGTGTTCATCTACACACGACGCTTGCAATGCTCGCGGCAGCTCATTGTGGGAGTGGGAGGAGCTTCTGTGTCCTGTCTTCATGTTGACAATGGTGGATCCCATCGAGACACTGGCTCGGCTTTATTTAATAAAGAAAGCCAGAAAACGGCGTCGTCAGGCACCTGTGCGACATTTTTGGGTTCATCCCATCCTGCAGCGGTGTTCGCAATTTGGCGAATTTCACTATTTGCTCCAGGAGCTGCGTGAGGATGAGGTTCGCTTTCAGCGGGACTTCCGCCTCTCCCGGCCTGGTTTGACGACCTTCTGGCCCGCATCGGCGCTCAGAATGCTCGTCTGTGATTGGATGACGCTCTGCGTTGACGCTTCAAAAGTTCAATTTTCCCAACTTCAGGCGTTGACGCCTGCAATGCGCATCACCAACACTCGAAAAGCTCAAAAAGCGCCTGACACGCGTTAGGTCCGTTGAAGCTCGTCCACCATAGACTTTGAATGTAAAAGCAACGCCGTGACGCTGGCAACGCGTCCGGTGGGAACGCACCACGCCAGCTTTATTCAAAAAAATTTACAAACCAAGAGATTCATTATAGCAAAAAAAAAAAAAAAAAAGTTATGAGTTTAGTGGTATAGCTTTTGAGTTGCTAAAACATTAATTCAATTATGCATTTATGAAGGATACAGAGATTTTGCGACAGGCCTCTTAGCTATAAAGGGCCTGACTGATGGTACGGATTTACCTGGTCCAAAGTGTCCATGATGCCCGAAGTTTTTTGGCGTGTTACTCCTCCTTTGGCACGGATGACTTTGATCAGCTGACTTGAATTCATGTCTAACTTGGACATGAACTTCTCTTCAAGAGGAACTGCCATGAGCCTTTGGAACTCTGTATTAATCTAAAAAAAACACTCACAAATGACAGTAGATATTGTATTATGGAGAAAATAAACTCATCTGTATACAAATAAAGAACACACAAAATAAGATGTAAACTGTCAGTAAGTTCAGTGCTATACAATCTCAACCACATTATAAGTAATTCATTAATGCTCACAGTAATTAAAGAAGCATACAGACTTTGGTCACATCAGTTCCATTTTTACCTCTTTCTGTGTGAAGAGAGCAGGCCACCTGTCCTTTAAGTCCTGAATGCTTTGTTCTTGATTTACCACCTCATGTTGTCTGTAGGCAAAGGTGTTTGCCATTTTGTCTGCGATGACCTTTTCGTTGTTCCTTATCCCAATTTCTGTCAGAAGTTCTTGTCTCATTTTTTCCAAGCTGTCCAGGGTCTCGCCAGTAGGAAAAGATGGATAAAAGTTAGCTTCGGCCCGTTTTGGCTTCTTCACCTTTTTGGCAGGAAAACCATCTGCGGTAGCTTTGGATTTCAGGGAATTTACACACAGCTCTGGACACCCCTGTGACTTGAGCAGAGTCCTGTAGTTTGCCATTTTGTACTTCAGTCGTTGTTTCCAACCATAGCAGCCATTGAATGAGCCAGCTTCTTTCAAACATGGGTGCTTTTTGATTAGAGCCTCTGCAGCTGCGCAGAACTGTGCATCCTCTGGGTAGGCCTTATAACGGTAAATTTCTTCTGCCACTCTTTTCAGGATATCGGAAAGCATTCGGGAGCTGATGGTCAACACTTTTTGGCTCACACGGTACTCTGTGTTCCCTTTCTCAAGCTGTAGCTCTGTGTCATAAGAAAACTGGGGAATTGGGAAGTGCTCTGGCCACTGCTGGGTTCGACATGACACAGACTCGGGGGATGAGAGTATTATTGTGTCATTTGATGCAGACGAAGCACCGTCATCAGTTTCAAATGACTGAGAAGAAGTAGACGGCATGGCACTGATCAAAGGTGGATCTGTTGGCTGGTGGATCACCTTGATTGTTCCCAGATCCTGAAGTTCAATGGTGGAATTCAAATTGAAGAAGTCGTTTCCAAAGTCTTGGTCCATGTACTGCAGTCTGAGGTTACCTTTTAGCCCAAAGGTAGTTTTTATCTCGGTGAGAAGGTCATCCAGTGACTTCGGAATGCCATTCGGAAGAGTCAGTTTTTCTATGTTGTTCTCTCCTAAAATCACCTTCAGTCTTGCAGGTGTTGAATCAGCCATGATGGTCTGAGAAGAGAGCACAAGTACAGTCACAGAACAGCATTTTTCCTTATAATTTAAAAAAAATAAAATAAAATCTGAGAACACAACTGTATGCATCTGGCTTTGTTTTTCCACTTAACTTACATTAATTAACATACATTATCACATTCAGAAGCCTCACCTTTTAAACATGGACATATCTTTTCAAAGTGACAAGACGCATCCCTCTAATTCTGTAGTCTGCCAGTGGGTAGGAATCATGTAGTTCTTGTGGCTCAACAAGTTCCACTTCCTTGCTTAGTGATGTTTTGACATCATAAGCTCTGTAGTGTTCCATATACCATCCGCTCAGCTTCTTCGTAATGAAGATTAGTTTTTCGTGCAGAATCACCATTTGGATGATTTTACTAAATTCTGGC
Source organism: Salarias fasciatus (assembly GCF_902148845.1). NCBI lineage: Eukaryota > Metazoa > Chordata > Actinopteri > Blenniiformes > Blenniidae > Salarias > Salarias fasciatus. Next base: position 40,243,518 of record NC_043745.1, on the reverse strand, counting down.
AGTCCTGCCACTGAGCCATGGATCAAGATCATCCCACACTTGTAGTTTAGTCCATTATACGTTATACTTTTAGCCAAGCACACATTGTCCATATCTGGAGATCTCTGTCTCAGCGCATTTGAAATGTCTTCGTGAAGAACATCTATGTGAACATTTGAAACATCTGTTACTTCCAGTGGGGGTTTGGTGAAGCTGTTTGCATGCAGATGATGTGCAATCTGATACTGATGTTTCTGTGAAAGTGAAAGCAGCACGTTTCTGAAGCATCGGATATGCCTTGCCACTCTTTTAAAAAAGCTATGCTTTGCTTCAAAACGCATAGTCCAGAGGGCAACGAGTGGCCCAAACTTATGGATCAAGTCTGGATAATGTTCCAGAAAATGATGCTTGGGTTTAAGCTCACAGTCTGGGAAAACCTCTTGAAATCTGACTCTGTGTTCAGAAATCTTAAATCCAAGATATGCAATGGAGTCCTCTGTATGAACAGGGCTGACAACCAGATCAACAATGTCCTTCAGGTCTGTTAAGATCTGCCAAGCAGGCTCCTCACAGGGAACATTCTGGCCAATCAACAAAGGCAAAAATCTGATAAGACTCCAGTTTTCGTGGGCATTTCCCCCAACTGTTTTTTTGGAAGCAAAATTTACATTCACAGGGTGAGGTCAATTTTTTTTGTCAGTCCACTTGAAGTTGAAAGATGATATGTTTTCATTCAGAGTGCATAATGTGAAATACTTTTTTTTGATTAACAAATTGAGGCAAAGCGCAATCTCAAAGGGAACAATTCCTTCAAAGAGATCATGCACAATATCTGGAGGAAACCCAGTGGTAACGTCAAAATAGGAGAGGTGCTTTGAGAAGATACACCTTGATTTCACGCCATAATAAGTGGGCAATTTGTTTTCCTCAAGGACTCGTAAATGATCTGCATGAATGTCTTTTGTTCTCAGAGTAAAGACTTCACGTCTGACTTCTTTAGTTTGGAACTCTGATCTTTCTGCAGTGCAAAATCTACATACGTATGCCCCTGAGAAATTTTCAACAAATCCAGCAATGCTGTGTGCACCAAGGTTGTCGGCGACCACACACTGAACTGTGCCTTTTACTGTTCTGCCCAATCTTGACAGATATATCCCACTCTGTTCCAAAATTTCAAGATCCTTAATTACAGGTTGTAACACCTTCTCATACCCATAACACTTCAGATCAATACTTTTGATTAAAGCAGCCAGATAGATGGAAGATAAAGCAGAATTACAGCCTGGTGGCAGATTACCCAGAACCCAGTACAAACCACAAATTTTATGCTTCCTTCTGGATGTGCCGAGGGGATTACAAATTTCGAAATCATCAATGTATAATATCAATGAAATGCTTTCTTGCTTAGACAACAGTTCATTTTCTTTGAAGAAGGCACCATCGAAGATAGTTTTGAATGAGTGTACACAAGTTCTCTGAGGCTGACTAACTACAATATTCAAATTAATCGCCTGATCTAAGATTGTTTGGCAGTCAAGAATATTCTGCAAAGACTTTAGAATTGAAATATATTGGAATGACTTCTGATTCTGTCTGTCAAGTATATACTCCACTGGTTCCACTACATTAAAGTGGCTCTTATAGTAAGCTTTTCGCCTCCAAGCAGTGGAGAGTGGACCTTTATTTCCAATAGCTTTTTTCAGAGGGTTTGTCTCACAGAGTACACTGGCTAGCTTTTCAACAACTGACTGGTCAAATTGACATCCACTATCTTGTAATACTTGACTAATTGTATTTTGTGTTATTGGCAGAGAAAGAGAACCAATCAAATAGTTTAACTCCTGCAAAAGCTCATCTAAAGCCGCATTAGACACAAGAAAGACATGTTCCAACTTTAGGAGCACTGAAGCAACTGTAAGCTCAATATCTTTCTCCAAGTTTTCAGAATCCCTACTGTCAAAGGCAGAATTTAAATTCACATTAGTCTCTTCAATTTCTTCATCTGAAACATCACTGGTAACAATAGGAAAAGATTCTTCGACAGAACTTATCCCAGGTTTAAAGGTGTTTAGTGTACCAGAGTGCTTTCTGTATTTATGACTTTTGAAGTTCTCATAGACATTGGTTTTGTAGTCACAGTCTCACGCACGTTACAGTCTCCTTATTTTTAAGATGCTGATAGATGTGTTGAAAATATTCTCTTTCTGTAGCAAGTTGATTATGGCCACAAATATGGCATGTGAATGTGGACACAGCTTTGGTGACTGCTTGTTGGGCAGGGTGATTTCTTGATAAATGGCTCAGGAGGGCATTCCAAGTCTTGAACCGACAGGCACAATTTAAATAAGTGCACGGATATGAGTGGCCACGTCCGTAATGCCTATGAATTAGTTTGTAGTGCTTCAGCAGTTCAGATCTTTTTGCGACTGCTGTCCCACAGTCCTTGCATCTCCACATGAAGCATTACACTGGAGAAACAAAAGATGGGCTTTACTGGGCGTATATAAATAATTTGGGAGAAAACACAGTGAGATTGGTCAATATTATATCACCATGTTGCTTTGTTGTAAGATTAAAACTCATAATTGCTCTTAGATCTCATGAATAAAAGACTTATTTTTTTGCCGTATCGGCCACTCCAATGCAAAGTAAATCATTTAAAACACAAATTCATTCCCAGAAAGTTGCTAGTCCCCTTTTATTAGATTTTAAGTGATAACTTTGCAAGGCTGTCTCAAAGTAAAACCTAAATGCACGCATTATTTATATCATGATAAACATAAAATGAGACATTACCATTGTGGGCAAACCTACCTGAACTATTGAAGTGAAAGTGCTGCTGGCACACCTTCACACCAGAATGTCCCTCTTGTGGTAGCAGTCAGATGGGAATACAGCAGGCCAGCTGAGGGGAGCAGTCACAATGGACACCTAGTTGAAGGTTGTGCGATGGATCAACATCCCAAAGACAGGTTGTGTAATCCTGCTGCTACCAACACGCACCTCTCTGGAGAGTTTGACTGGAATGAAAAAGTTCTGGAGTGCAGAAGTTCTGAGGATTAAAGACATGACAGAATTAGTTTGCCTGATCATGGTATGACAGTGTATCTTTCACAATGTTTGCAGTGTTCATCTGAATCTTTGTACTTAAAGATATGAAATGTAAGTATTCTGACTCATACTAGAAATGTGTTGGGCCTACATGGAATCTAACAGCTCTATTTTCAGTTTTAAAGTGTACATTTTTCATATACTCCATTCTGCCAAGACTGAGTTTTTCTAATTATACCAGGGTGATTGTGTATGACATGTTTAGTAATTTGTGCAGGATTTCCGCCAGACCTTTTCAGTCCGGGCGCCCGCGCTAAATTCTGCAGCGCCCAGACAACGGACAGGGAAAAAAAAAAAAACAGCGCTGCGCTTAGGCTAATTAGCAGTTGCGCACAGCTCCGCTTCGAAGCTCCGTGTGAGCAGCGCACTGTTCGGCATCGGCAGTGAGGTAGTCTGAAGAAAACCATGGACCCAGCTTGCTGCTGTAAAGAGCTCATTTATATGGATAACTAACACACTTCATGACTAAACAACTTTAAACCAATGTTACCATTCCAAACCAAGAGTCCCACCTGCAAACTACAAACATGTCCACGTGCAAACCACCACATTGTGTGATAATTGACAAGAACGTTAAGTCCGAAATGCTAACAGCTAACACAGCAGCACGGTACAGCTAATTTACTGCTCAACTCACTGAAGTATAATTGTACCGTTGACTTACCTTCTAATACGATGGATAAAGCAGTTGAGTGTCCTTGCTGAGCTCACGATGCACAGAAAATGGCGGATCGAGTGCAGGTGGAAGACGGTGAAGTCGGACACGGAGAGAAATCTAATTGATACAAGTTCACTCAAATAAGAAAAGTGGGTTACATGTGTGCTGAGGGAACAACTTGTAATTTCAAGTTGATATATTTAAAAAATTTAAGCGACCGTCACTAAAGCAGAAATCTGAATAAAACTCAGTCAGAACTTTACAATACTTCAACTACTGCTGAAATACACTTTTTAGAGTGTAGCTGGGGTGCTGCTGCTGCTGTTTCTAATTTCAGAATTTCAGTCTGAGTTTGAGTTAAGATTATCCCAGGCAGTATGAATGGGTATAAATATTTAGGAAATAATTGTTTTCTGAGGCTTAAAATGTATGCTGATTTACAATACGTCTTAATATTTTTGACAGTATGTCTTGGCAGGACATTTCATTGAAAGCGGTATTAACAGGTCTATAAAAGTCTTACATTTAATTTGTAGAACCTTTGAGCTACCCTGTAAACCACAGTAATCAGCAATCTCAAATCACTAATAAACGTGGCGAGGTTTGTCTTCATCTTGTTTTTTCTTCTATTTAAAGGGTCGTTGGAACAGATAGGACAGCTGCTCTCTCTGGACCGCACTCAGATCCCCCCCTCCACCACCACCCCCGGACAATAGCATTGGGCATTGGTGATGTCACTGGGTGATGATAGGATGATCTGACTATGGACACTGCACTCTGATTACTTTTTATTTCAAGAGTTGTGAAATGTTTGTTTTGCTGGTTCAAAACGGCATCTTTATTACTAGTAGCTGTTGAGGAAAATGCCTTGTGGCGTTGCCCTTTGGCACTATTGTTATGCTGCGTGTTTCTCATTAATTTTTCCACACACATTTTGATTCGCTATTCTACAGCTTGAGGACTCGGCCAAAATACTGAATATATCAAAATGTGTGTTTGATTGGGATCAGTGTGCCATTATAACATCTACTGCTCTGGCATGCATTAATCTAGAGACTATTTCAACTTCAAAGAGTAAACACAAGTAACATATATTGATTTCATGTTTTGGTAGTTTTTGATTAATCTCTGTTCAATAACCATTATCTCTTTGGAGAAACTTTCAGTTTATAATGGGTGTGTGTATTTGTGAAATGTTCAAACCTAAATTCCAATATCGAGTTGCATGAAGGTTGGTGATTGATTTTGGCTTCTCGCTTGAAACTTTTTAGCTTCTCACCTGGAACTTTAAAACAGATTTGACAGTTGGTGTCATCATGACTCAGTCTGTGGATAAAAATAAATTCTACATGATGAGCTTCATATTCTTCTAATCTCATTCTTTTACTCTTCATTTAGATTTTGTGATGTATCATATTCAACACCAGTGCTGCTATATTGAAGGAAGTATCAACGGTCTCTGTTCATTAAATACATAAATTACATTTTAGTTTATTTTTATACACCCTTCTTTAGTAAGCTAAATGTATATTGGCCCATATGCATCTGCTGTGGCCCACAGGAGCGCTACCTAGTTGGGGCCCATCATCAACCCATGAACCCACCTGGGAGATGCTGGTTTTGCTGATATGGGACCTGTATGAAGCCCAACAGGGGCCCTTCATCACCCCATGTAAGAGAAGTTCTGTGGGCCCCTAGTGGGGAAAACCAGCTCTGCCCATGTGGGACTTGTATGAATCCCAACAGGGGCCCATCATCACCCCATTAGGGCTAACACTGTGGGGCCTCCATGGAAACTGAGGACAAAATTAGCTGGCCCCCAGCTGGGCAGCCAGTCTGGGCCCCACTTATCAGCCCTGGTGGAACCCATCTCGGCCCCACATGAGTGTGCTGGCTGGGCAGCTGAGTGATGTGAGGAGCGACACTGACCTCTTGAAGGGAGGTGGGGGTGATGGTCACAGAATTTGCAGGACTGGAAGCAGAGGAGATCAGGCAGGTGCATGCAGAGTGAACTGAGGGATGTCTGTTGATGTAATGATTTGTGTGTGTAATTTGTAAAAAGATACTCTTAGAAACATTCATAAATAGTTAATGAAACATCCGCACAGCGTATGCGAGCAGTGGAGACGTGCAGAAACACGTCGCTGCGTGTTCCTGTCGGGGGCGGTCAGTTTTCGGCACGACACCGGCTCCAATCCACGCACGGACCGCCAGCGCTCTACGCGCACGAGGTTTTTTCCGCCGGGCCGTCCACGCTGCAATCTCACCGGTATCTCCACGGCGCCCAAACAACGCGCCACTGGCAACTACGTCATCAGAGCACGACCACCACAAGGACCAAATACCTACGTCACCCTGAAAAACACCGGCGATACGGAAAACGCGGAGTGGATTTCCGCCTTCTCCGGACTTTCCCAAAACATCAGCCCATCTCAAATATTGAAGCAGAACTGCTCAATACTCAGTCACTAACAAACAAAACTGGACTGATACTGGACCATATTCTTGACAAACAAATACAAATAATGTGTCTTACTGAAACCTGGCACAAACCTGATTCATATGTTGTCCTCAGTGAAACATGTCCCCCAGGATATTCCTGTCTGGAAAAGGCCAGGGCGGCTGGTCGTGGACGGGCCTCGCTGTCTTTTATCACAAAGACTTAGACATGACCCCTCCCCCACTGCCAAAACTGACTACATTTGAGTGTCTTACATTCAAGTGCAGATCACAAACAGAGGCAACAACAATTGTCCTAAGATATCGCCCTCCAAAATCACAACCCGAATTCATCAATGAACTTCAAGATCTCCTCACGTCACTCTGTGAATCTCCCATAATGCTCATTATGGGAGATTTCAACCTTCACGTAGACTGCCCTACGAATCGTCCTGCTGACTGACTGGAACTCCTGGACTGCCTACACTGAACACAACACAACACGTCACGTCACCCACACACACAAAAGGCCAGACACTGGATCTAATCATTACAGACACCGCCCTGCGATCAGCAACCTGCAAGTCTCTGACCGGCATGTCCGATCATAAGGCAATATCTACTGAACTGCTTTTAGCGAGTTCCACCTTCAAACTAAACGTCAAATCCAGTTCAGAAACCTCAAAGCAAAAGGTACTACACTCTTCCACCAGGACTTGCAGGAAATACCACCAATTACACAGTTCTCATCAATTAATAGACCGGTGGACCACCACAGCTCAACCCTTCACCACATCCTCCAGACCCACGCACCAATAAAAACAGGAACCCAGCGCCTTGGTCCACAACAGAGCTCTGAAAAATGAAACTGCTGGTCGTGTCCTGGAACGGAGATTCATGTCCAGCGGTCTGCACGTACACAAACAAGCCCACCGTGACCCCCAGGAATCCTATTCCAGAGCTCTTAACACAGCCAGGTCCCAATATGTCTCCAACAAAACCTCCAACAGTGCCAACAACTCCAAACAGTTCCTCTCCACAGTTCACTCTCTACTCAAACCTCCTCCACACACACTCGCCGACATCAGCACAGATGACTGCAGGATGTTTATGGACTTTTTCAACAACAAGGCTGCTTCCATTCGGTCAAACCTCACTGCCAGTTTCACCCCTTCACAAATCACTCTCCCAGTACCACCACACTCTTTTACTGCTTTTCCTGATGTTTCACAGACAGAGGTGGAGAAGATCACACAGCATGAAGACCACCACATGCCCTCTCCACCCTCTGCCTGCTCAACCCCTGAAATCTAACAGCACTGCCATAAGCCCATTAATCACAGCAATCAGAAACCAGTCCCTCCAATCCGGTCCGGTCCCTCCAGCACTTGAAGCTGCAGCCATCCGCCCCCACCTGAAGAGGTCCTCACTCAACCCTGACATTCTGGAGCATTCCAGGCCCATTTCAAACTCACCATTTCTCAGCAAGGTTTTAGAAAAGGCTGTCTCATCCAAACTTCACAATCATCTTCTCGTCCATGACCTATATGAGAAATTTCAATCCGGTTTTCGATCTGCACATAGTCCAGAGACTCCCTGGTCCATGTCATGAACGACCTGCTTATGACCGCGGACCGTGGCTCACCATCTCTCCTCCTGCTGCTTGACCTGTCAGCGGCTGTTGATACCATCGACCACGCCATCCTACATCAGCGCAGTTCCTGACCAGAGTGCCTCCACAACCGCCGAGCGGCTGGTGGAGGAGATGTTTTGCAGGTTCGGCGTGCCGGAGGAGCTCCACAGTGACCAGGGGAGGAACTTCGAGAGCCAGGTGATGGCAGAGGTCTGCAGGCGGCTGGGAGTGAAGAAACTCAGACCACACCGCTCCACCCCCAGAGCAACGGGTTAGTGGAGCGCTTCAATCGCACCTTGGCCACACAACTCGCCATGCTCACCAGCCGCCACCAACGAGACTGGGACCGCCATCTGCCCCTGGTCCTGTGGTCGTACCGATCCGCGGTACAGGACTCCTCCAAGTGCACGCCAGCCACCCTGCTTTTCGGTCGGGAACTGCGGACCCCCGTGGACTTAGCCTTTGGGCCACCACCAGAACCAGAGCTTGCTGCAGGTCCCGAGCTGGACTACTTCCAGCACCTGAAAGAGCGCCTGCGTGTGGCGCACGCTTTTGCCCGGCAAGCCCAGGAGGACGCGGGGCTCCGGCAGAAGCGTGCGTATGACACCCAATGTCACCCAATGGGGCAGCCCCTCACCCAGGGACAACGGGTGTGGGTGTACTGCCCCACTCGCAAGAAGGGATTCTCACCAAAACTCTCCACCCACTGGCGCGGACCAGCCGTGGTGTTGGAGAGACTTTCTGATGTGGTCTACCGGGTCAGGATGCCTGATCGCAGGCACCCGGTGGTGGTGCATCGCGACCGGCTCTCCCCGTACCGGCCTTTGAAGCCGCCCGGGGGGGGGAGAAGCCGGCACTGCAAGCCCTGGAGCTGTTGACGTAGACCCCTGTCCAGGACCGGCGCCGGAAGGTCTGCGTCGCGCCACTCGCCGCCGGCAGCAGCCGGGACACTTGGACATTTATTGTTCATGCTTCAGGGGGTTGGAGGACGTTTAACCCCCTGGGGAGGGGGCTATGTAGCGACCATGGGGGGTTGCTAGGGGGCACCAGAGGGCCGCTGCTCTGCAAGACTGTGCTGAGCAGCAGAGGCTCATGGGTAGCGGGACTATTTGGGCCGTTTCAGGCCGTGTTATGTGTTCTGTGGGGTTTGTTTACGTTTCCTTTTATTGTGAATGTGTTTTGTTTCCTGTTTGTGTGCCGTTGCCACGTGTTTTATGTTCTTTTATTTTCTTTATGTGCGCACCGTGGGTCAGGGAGACCTCTGGGGGAGGGACCTGGCCTGCGCGCCGCCGGGGAGGGCGCTAGCGTGTGCGCACAGGGTTGGTTGTTGTCACAATAAACTCTGATGGTTGTGAAAACTAAGGAGCAGACTGAATCCTCCTCCGCTGCCTCGCCGCCGCTCGCCACAATACTGTTTCCATCACACCAGGTAGGAAATACATGATCATTGACAGAACATTTACTAAATATTTAAGTGGGAATAAAATAAATTTCATGTTATTTGGGGACTTGTCTGATACAGTGTTTTTGTAACATCATACCTGAAATAAACCCATCATTCTTTTTCCTCAGATGCATCAACCAGCTGGGGGTGAAAGTCCTGCAGCCAGACGGCGAGCTGCAGGCTGAACCTCCTGCCTCCTGCCTTCCTCTGTCAGACCAGGACCGAGCTGGAAGTCCTGTTCTCTACCAGCCGTTCCAGGGTCATCCAGCGACAGTGTTCAGCAGCATCCCAGCTGCATCCAACACTCTGACGCTCTGACCATCTCTGCCTCGTCTACACTGGTCTCCCTCTGGACACTTTTAACTTTTTGGCAGATCAACTAACAAAAGACCAGGTCAGCACCTTCCAGCTGGACGTCCGAGACCAGATCCTGAAGACACTCGTCCTGAGAGTCTGCAGCTCTGCCCAATCTACAGGGAGACATTATCCATGAAAATTAAAAAGTTGACTAGCTTGAAGTAAGGTGTGGGCAGGTGTTCGTGTTGTGTACTTTTTTATAAAGTATTCTGATATCTGTACACCGTAAGTTGCGTTCTAAAGTTTGGTATGGTGAGTCCTGCTGTGTTTGAGCTGTAGCGTTTTCTTTTACTATCATGATGCTGCACCACCTGTTTCACCGTCTTCAGAGTGGCTGTGGTTTGAATTCTGTGTTTGGATCGTCTGACAAACTGTCCAGAACCTCTGGACACAAAAAGGACAGTTTTGATTTCAGTAGTTCACAATAGGTTCCTAGATTTCTCGATAGTCCAGTTGATGTGTTTTTGGTAAACTGTACAGGACTGTCTCAGAAAATTAGAATATTGTGATAAAGTTCCTTATTTTCTGAAATGCAATTAAAAAAACAAAAATGTCATACATTCTGGATTCATTACAAATCAACTGAAATATTTCAAGCCTTTATTATTTTAATATTGCTGATTATGGCTTACAGCTTAAGAAAACTCAAAAATCCTATCTCAAAACATTAGAATATAATGAAAAAGTGTACTAGTAGGCTATTTAACTAATCACTTGAATCGTCTAAATAACTCGAAACACCTGCAAGTGTTTCCTGAGCCTTGAAAAACACTCAGCTTGGTTCAGTAAACTCAATCACAAGTATGGGGAAGACTGCTGCTCTGACTGCTGTCCAGAGGACCATCATTGACACCCTCCATCAGGAGGGTGAGACACAAAAAGACATTTCTCACAGAGCAGGCTGTTCACAGAGTGCAGTTTCAAAGCACAGTCACAAAAAGTCTGTTGGAAGGGAGAAATGTGGCAGGAAACGCTGCACAGCCAAGAGAGATGACCGCAGGCTGAACAGCATTGTGAAGAAGAGCCGCTTCCAGAATTTGGGGGAGCTTCAGAGACAGTGGACTGAAGCTGGAGTCCAGGTATCAAAAGCCACTGTTCACAGACGTGTCCGGGAAATGGGCTACAACAGCCGTATTCCCATGGTCAAGCCACTTCTGAACTCCAGACAACGGAAAAAGCGTCTGACCTGGGCTGTGGAAAAGAAGCACTGGACAGGTGAAAAGTGGTCCAAAGTCCTCTTTTCAGACCAAAGCAAGTTTTGTATTTCATTTGGAAGTCAAGGCGCCAGAGTCTGGAGAAAGGCTGGAGAGGAGCAAAATCCAAGTTGCTTGAAATCCAGTGTGAAGTTCCCACAGTCAGCGATGGTTTGGAGCCATGTCAGCTGCTGGTGTTGGTCCACTGTGTCTCATCAAGTCCAGAGGAAATGCAGCTGTGGACCAAGAGGTTTTAGAGCACGACATGCTTCCTTCTGCTGAACAGCTCTATGGAGATGATGATTTCATTTTCCAGCATGATCTGGCACCTGCCCACAGTGCCAAAACCAGCAGTAACTGGTGTACTGACCACGGCATTACTGTCCTCCATCGGCCTGCCAATTCCCCTGACCTGAACCCCACTGAGAATTTGTGGGGTATTGTCAAGAAGAAGCTGAAAGACACCAGACCCAACAATGCAAATGAGCTAAAGGCCGCAACTGAAGCATCCTGGGCATCCATAACACCTCAGCAATGCCACAGGCTGACTGCCTCCATGCCACGCCGCATTGATGCAGGAATTTGTGCAAAAGGATTCCCAACCAAGTACTGAGTGCATTAATGGACATTTTCAAATGTTTGATTTTGTTTTGCTGTTATAATTTAGTTTTTTTACTTGGTCTGAGGAAATATTCTAATATTTTGAGATAGGATTTTTGAGTTTTCTTAAGCCGTAAGCCATAATCAGAAATATTAAAATAATAAAAGGCTTGAAATATCTCAGTTGATTTGTAATGAATCCAGAATGTATGACATTTTTGTTTTTTTAATTGCATTTCAGAAAATAAAGAACTTTATCACAATATTCTAATTTTCTGAGACAGTCCTGTATTCTCTTTTGCAAACAGTGGGACTTTGCAGGTTCTTCTCGTCCATGCTTTAACTTCACACAGGCTCTTCTAATTGTCACAGAATCAAAAGTTAATCCAGAGTGTCTGCGATGATCCTGGAGCTGATCATTGGTTCAGTCTTTTTCTTTCTGCCTCTTTTTTGATCCATTTGGATGGTAATCTTCAGTTTTCTGCCATTTGTTTCTCTGGTTTTGCTTCCCATTTTATATGACTGGAGTTTATTTTAGCTGCAGTTCATCATTTTCTGCACTTTTTGTTTTTTCCCTTCATAAATCTTAATTTTCATTTCATTATATTCAGAATGTCTGGCACTGCAATTTTTTTTTCTCAGATTTTCAGGATGATTGATAAAATCTTATATGACCTGATCAGTGACAGTACTGATGAACTGTCACATGCTTTTTTGTCTACCTTCTATTTAAAGTAAAGAAAAAAATAAACCTATGCTTTAATCAGATATGCAAAGGTGGTACAATTTAGTTACATGTTTCAGGCAGTAGTATGTAACACACAATTAAATTTTTATGGATTGCCTAGTAAAATATGACACATTACAATTTTGGAGTAACTCTACCGACACTGCAGCATCATAATTTGGCACACCAGATTTAGATTGTGGATTGTGTTCAGCCACACTTTCTTCATTTAGCAGTAACTCGTCAACTCAAATTTGTCATTTGTGCTTGCGGCCATCTTGGAGTCATGCAGTCGTTAGGTCGACTGAAGTATCCGGTCCCCGGGACGGACGCTCTCAGGAGGTGCCTGGCCGTCAGCATGCGGAACCTCCTGGTAGCTACGTGAGCGTTCAGGACCTGCAGGTCCAGGATGGGTCTCATACCTCTGCTCACCGTAAAAAATAACCCTTTGTTTCAACTTAAAAAAGTGAGTGTCCAGGCTGCCTTAGAATTTTGAGTTGCTTTAATTTAAGAAAATAATTTCAAGTAACTTCAGAACTATTCAAAATAAATGGTATTTTCAAATTGAATGAAATTGATTCCAATTCAATTATACTCAAATTTTTAAGTTTTCATAACTTGAGTAAAAATCAGTTCCAATATAATTCTATAGTTTAGTCAAGACTATCATTTAATCCCTTTCAACTGAAATTACAAATCTGAAATAACTTAATTTACTGTTCAGTTTACCTACAATGTTGAGTTAACCTAACTTTACTTTTTGCCAGCTGAACATTACATTACATTGGAGTCAGCTTCAACAGGACTCAATTCTAATAAAGTTTAAAGTTCTGCATACAGATAATTCCTTACATGTTTGTTGAATTTAATCTCGTCTCTATACATTTGCAGAAAAAAAAATAAAAAATCAAGTTCCGTCTTTTGACCACTGCAACATTTATTAACAAGTTATTTAGCAACGACATCACAGATTCCCATCAAACATTTTCTTCTTTGAAGCTTGGCATCACGGTAACTATCTCAGGAAAAAAACATTTTTTGTCACCGTGCTCACATATGAAAAAAAGTTTGCAGTTAAACTGAGCACTGATACTGAAAAACGGGAGTCTTGCCAAATGCTTGGACTGAAGAGAACTGTGAACTTACAACACTGTAAAACTGTTAAATTGACAATACTGAAAGATCTATTTCAAGAATGACATTCTACAATTAAAACCCAATAAAACCAGATGAAACTAGAGGAGAATGCTGGGCCCACTCACAACAATTTCCTGCCTTTATAGATTGGGCTTGTGAGGAAATCTCTTAATTTAGCAAAATTTTTACAAAGTGGTACTCAAATAGTGTCACGAGAACAGTACAACAGAGACTAAATGAAACCTTCGAGACAATTCTGCAACATTATAGCAGTGACATACTTTGCAGCAATGGTCTCTGTGTGGTTCCTACAGTCCCACAGAGGACTCTGGTCCTCAGTCCATGGACTCTTGCTGAGCAGTGGTCACTTCCGATGCCCATACCAACCTTCTGAATGACTTCAAAGGTATATTTTAGCTCCGTGGTGTAGTCGATGTTGAGCACATACAGCAGTCCAAACAGCAGAGTAGTGAGTAGTCCTTGATGCCATGCAGGGTGATCTGATCCTCCAGCACCACAGCCAGGTCCGTCAGATCCTCCCCTTCTGGTATTCTGAGGATTCCCACGTTCAGTCCCCTCGTCATGTCGTCCTCCATGTCTGTGGGCTCCTCTAAGATAAAAAGAAAAACAAAACAAAAGAAAACACTGTTAGAATTTTTAATTGTCTGCAGGTTCCTCAAAGTCACAAGAGAGACATTTAACTTCAAGGTCCACTGGTTTGCTCCTGCTAAATCCATGTTGTCTCACATGGTTTGGAGAGATTTAAAAAAAACACACAAACACACACACACACACACACACACACACACACACACACACACACACACACACACACACACACACACAATCACTGTAAATGCAAGAGAGAGCTAAACTTCTTCCATCATGGCTGGTTCTGTAGTGTTCAAGTGTTCTTCTGGGTTTCCCGTGACAGAAGTGCAAAACTTACCTGTGCATCTCATCCATGAAGCAGCCAGGTGGAGCAAATACGATGAGCTACAACAGAAAATCTCATATTAGTACAGTGACAATGGTTACAACACACTCAACAGTCATAATAGTTTTAATGTTCTGGAGGCGTGCACATACACTTGCCTATCAATGCATAGTTTTTGTGTCAAATTCAACAGTTTAAAGGATTTAAAAGCTGAAAAATATTTTAGGTGGGCTGAGGGCAGCAGCACTGTGCTGTTTATTCCTCAACTAAATTCAAGACTTGGACCTTGAAGGGAAAAAAAAGTAAACAACATTAAAAAAAAAAAAAAAAAGTTTTCACTTAAAACTGAAAAAATGTTTGTATTTGAATTAGCCTTTTAATGTAAAGCATGTGTGGAATCTGTACTGACAGATTTACAAGATTGACAGATTTAACCCCACCCCCCCACCGTGCACTCACAAACGCCGTCAAACATCGTCTGCTGCAACTCAACTTGCGTTTTCATCGTTTTCAAGCTGCTCGACATGGACGTGTAGTTTCAGAAATGGCGGACAGCAGAACCGCCGGGCTGTTTGAATGCACGTTCAACGTGCTGACGTCATCAGAAATGTCCAATGAGGAAAAGTATCATCGGTTAATCGTTTTGACTCAAATTCCTAATTCCACTGGAATCGTTTATCTAAGTTTGACAAATTTTCTTTAGTTAACACAACATAAACACAACATCTTGAGTTATCACAACTGTTTCAATAGTTTGTAGTCCTGCTGACTGAAATTCTTAATTTATCATGACTAAAAGGTAGAATTATTTTTTACGGTGCTCTTTTTGGGAACCAAGAAGTAGGGGGAATGAAATCCCGAGTGCGCCTCCTCCACGCTCAGCTCCGTTACCGCGCCCCGGCGGAGGAGCGAGGTCACCTCTGCTTCGAGAGCGGCCGCCCCCGCAGGGCGTGCAAGCCGCGTACGAAGAATCCTGTTGAAGAGCGGCGGGCGACAGGCAAACACGCATGTTTATAAGGAACTGTCCCTTCTCTGAGCTCTCTCTGACCTTCCGATCAAAGACTATGGACAAGTGGACTGTCCATGAGGTTCAGGACATCTTGTAGGAGTACCATTTGAGAGTGGCATCCTGTGACAAGGTGGTTCAAGAGAACATCAAGATTAGCTCTCACCACACTGCTACTCTGCCACCTGCGCCACCTCGTGATTGTAATGTCTTCTAAAACCTCAACCTGTCTCCTAGATCCAATTTCAACTAAGCTTTTCAAAGATATTCTTCCAGTTATCTTAAATACGATCATAACTATAATAAATACGTCTCTAGAAATTGGCTATGTGCCACAGTCATTTAAACTCGCAGTAATCAAACCACTGCTGAAAAAACCTAATCTCGATCCTGATATTCTAGCTAACTACAGACCGATGTCAAATCTGCCTTTTATTTCAAAAGTCCTGGAAAAAGTCGTGGTTAAACAGCTTTACCGCCACCTACAGGACAATAGTTTATTTGAGAAATTTCAGTCAGGATATAGAGCTTATCACAGCACTGAGACTGCGTTAGTTAAAGTCACTAATGACTTGCTATTGGCGGCTGACGCAGGTCTAGTCTCAATCCTGGTTCTCTTAGACCTCAGTGCAGCTTTTGATACAATCGACCACAATATTCTCCTGCAGAGGTTAGAATGTGAGGTCGGCATCAGAGGAAAAGCCCTCTGCTGGTTCAAATCCTATTTATCTAATAGGTACCAATTTGTTCACGTTAACCAACAGTCCTCACCGTGCTCCCAGGTCAGTTATGGGGTTCCTCAAGGCTCCGTGCTCGGGCCAATTTTATTTCTGTTATATATGCTTCCTTTAGGGAACATAATTAGAAGTCACGATATCAATTTTCATTGCTATGCAGATGACACACAACTGTATTTATCTATGAAACCTGATCAAACTAATCAAATAGACAGACTCAGTGACTGTATCAGAGAAATTAAAACCTGGATGACTACGAACTATCTCCGTCTGAATCCTGGCAAAACAGAGGTCATTATACTAGGCCCCCATAAACTGAGAGAGTGTCTATCTGAACAGATTATCACCTTAGATAACGTCAGTGTATCCTCCTCCTCTACTGTCAGGAACCTCGGGGTCTTATTTGATCAGGATATCTCCTTTAAAGCACACTATACTAACTAAATACTAGTTTAAACAGTAAATTATCCACAAAGCTGCCCCAGGAGCTAGAATGCTGTGGGAAGTACGGTGCACTGAGCCCTGTCCTCTAATGTCTGAATGTTCTTCCCTTTAGTCCGTTCATTGCTTTTCACCTGCTGTCCCCCCCTTCGAGGGGGAGTCTTCTCCAGTTTCAGTTGCTGACTCCACTATTACGAGGGCCTACGAACAAGCTCTGTCCGGACCGGGAGGACACTCCTGTCGGTCCTGCCCGTGGACTGGCTTCAGTTCTACTTCTGGGATCCGCGGTTCTTGTGCTGGACCGTCCAACGGACTGTCCTCAACATTGTCCTAGGCTTTACTTCTTGTTGTCTCATGCTAGCTGTTGCCAAAGCTGTCCGTCCCTGGGAGAGGGATCCCTCCATACTGTGGTTCTCCCCAAGATTTCTTCTTTTCCCACTGGGTTTTTGGAGTTTTTTCTTGCCGGATGTGAGGGTCGAAGGCGGTGGTTGCTTCGTTCTGTCTCGTTACTGTAAATATTGACATATTACCATTATGCTTATTGACCGTTTTTATTTTTACCAACCAATGTAACATCTTGAAGCCTCTGAGGCAGCTGTTGTCGTGATACTGGGCTATACAAAATAAAGTAGTTGATTGATTGATTGATTGATTGATGAACAGAATCCATCTCAGTCACAAGCCTCAGATTCTGCTACCTTGGAACGCCTTATCAACATGCTGGAGAAACTCTGCTTCAGAGACCTGTTCAGTCCGCTCTGAACAGGTTTCCTGGTTCTCGGCGTCCCAGAGTAGAGGGGTTGCACAACATGCCTTGCTCTGTTTGTCATGATGCCGCTCACTCCACCTTCACCCACTGCCGTGATCATAAGCTCTGTTTTCTGTGCTACTCACCCAATCACTCCAGACGTGCTTGCTCCAGCCGTGTGCCAGCAAACGCTCAACAGCAGGAAAACTAGTGGAACCAGAGGGAGGACAGTGTGGATCAAGTGAGTGACCCTCCCAGCTGTGACAGTGATGACTTGGAGTCTCTGTACGAGTCTCTCTGCTCTTCTGTGTCAACTGGTAAAACTGTCATTGTTCAAATGGTTCAAAAACTTCATAAGTCAGATAGCTTGTTCTACACTGATGTTTGTGCTACTGGTGGTGTTCAGCTTAAAGCTATGATAGATAGTGGCTCCATGTCATGTTCTTTGAGTGAGGCTGCTGGTGAGCGGGTCCTGCAAAATTGCCCTGACTTGAAGACAAACCCTGCTAATGACATAGTTGTTATTGGAGCTGGAGGCCACCATGTCTATCCAACAGCAGTCTGTGATTTGGAGGTGACAATCTATGGGTTCAAGTTACTCATCCCAACACTCATCATTCCTGGACAGACAGACGGCATGACAGTTGGAACTATCATGCGAACACCTGAGTTTACCGACCCAGTCAGTGGAAATGTGAGCGTGGATGAGGACTCTTGTGCCAGGAGTGAGTCCCTCTCAGACAGCGTCCCCAGCTGTGCCTCTGTTGGTCCTATGCCAGAACCTTGACTGGAAGTGGACACCAGAGCATTACCAGCTCCAACCCCTGAAGTTCAGTCGTCTGAAGCAGATCCCATCAGCGTGGTCCACTCACCTGAAGCAGATCCCATCAGCGTGGTCCACTCACCTGAAGCAGATCCCATCAGCGTGGTCCACTCACCTGAAGCAGATCCCATCAGTGTGGTCCACTCACCTGAAGCAGATCCCATCAGCGTGGCCCACTCACCTGAAGCAGATCCCATCAGCGTGGCCCACTCACCTGAAGCAGATCCCATCAGCGTGGCCCACTCACCTGAAGCAGATCCCATCAGCGTGGTCCACTCACCTGAAGCAGATCCCATCAGTGTGGTCCACTCACCTGAAGCAGATCCCATCAGCGTGGCCCACTCACCTGAAGCAGATCCCATCAGCGTGGTCCACTCACCTGAAGCAGAACCTGACAGTGTGACTCACTTACCTGAACCAGCCTCAGTTAACTTGCCTACCCTAGCTCCTGCAGATAATGTTGAGACTCTAGCTATCTGCACGCAGCCCCCCAGTGTTCAAGCGAGTCATGGTGGTACTGTGACTACCAGATTAGGGCGACAGGTGAGACCTCCTAGAAGGCTGATTTATGAGATTTCAGCTCAGAGAGTTAGGGAAGCTGTCCCTGTTATCAGCTCTATTGTGGCGTTCTTTGATACCTTGTTTGAAGAGTAGGTGTCAGGATTTTTTTTCCCCTTTCTTCTTCTTCTTTTCACCCCAAGTGCTGTTTGGATTTGACTATCGGTGTATAGTTTTCTTAGTTTTGCTGGCACTGGGGTATGCCTTGTGTGTTGCTGTCGTGATGTTTTGGAGGTGTATATGGCACCTTCTTCTAGTCTGTATGAAGTACTGGGATTGGTACCACCCGGTTCTTTTACACTCCTTTGGGGAGGATTTTGACTGTTGACTGTAGTACGTCTGTGATTGGCTTCATACTGGGCGACCCCTTCTTCTTTTCTTTTCGTCTCTTCTCTGTACTTGACTGTCTCCCCTTGTTTTACTATTGCTCAAGTTTTGGCTTGAGTTTAATAGAATTTATGGGGGGTGTGATAGATAGATAGACAGATAGATATAGATAGATAGATAGATAGATAGATAGATAGATAGATAGATAGATAAAAACTTTATTAATCTCCCAAGGGAGAAATTCAGGTGTCCAGCAGCACACACAAGTCATTCACCACAAATAAATAACAACAGTACAATAAAGTGCTGATAGTGTACTCAATTCGACTCAGGCACATCTGTTGAACAGCCTGACTGCTGAGGGGATGAACGACCTCTGGAAGCCTCAGTTCTGCAGCACAGTGACAGCAGCCTGTCACTCCGGTCACTCTTCTGAGCTGCGACTGTGGTGCAGTGGATGTTTGGGGTTCCTCCAGATACTCTGCATTAGAGCCTCATCCTCCCCTCCAGGACTGCTCCAGCAGAGTCCACCTTCCTCCCATCACAGATGCACGCTCCCTGATCAGTCTGTCCAGCCGACTGCTGTCTCTTTTTGTCATACTGCCGCCCCAACAGACAACCCCAAAGAAAACAGCACCTGCAGCAACAGACTGGTAGAAAATGTTCAGCATGTCACCACACACGTCAGAGGATTTAAGTCTCCTCAGGAGAAACAGCCTGCTCTGTCCTCTCTTATCCAGGGCCAGAGCTGCTCTGACCAGTCCAGTCTGTGGTCAAGGTGCACGCCCAAGTACTTGTAGGTGTAACAAGTACTTGGGTAACCTCAATACTCTCTCCGTCGATGATGACTGGTTGATGAGAGGCTTCCTGCCAAAGTCAATGATCAACTCCTTCGTCTTCGAGGTGTTCAGAATAAGACCATTGTCCCTGCTCCAGGTGGTGAATCCCGCCATGAGCTCCCTGTACTCCTTTTCATCCCTACCCTTCACACATGCCACAATTGCAGTGTAATCTGAATACTTCTGCACACGACACGCAGCAGATCCATGAGCAAAGTCAGCAGTGTACAGTGTGAAGAGAAAGGGGGATAGTACAGTCCCCTGTGGTGCACCGGTGCTGCTCGTCAGGGTCCCAGATCCCCCCCCCCCCCGAGCCGGACGTATTGTGACCTCAGAGTCAGGTAGTTGTGGATCCAGCGAACAAAGAGAGGATCCACTCCCATCCTCTCAAGCTTCCCCTTCAGTAGCTGAGGCTGGATGGTGTCGAAGGCGCTTGTAAAGTCGAAAAACATCAACCTCACAGCCTCCAGCTCCCTCCAGAGAGGAGAGCGCCCGATGGACCTTAAACAAGACCGCATCGTCCACTCCCATGCCGTCCTGATAGGCGAACTGAAGGGGGTCCAGCCCCCCCTCCACTTGAGGTTTGAGCAGCCGGAGCAGCAGCCTCTCAAAAGTCTTCATCACCACGGATGTTAGGGCCACTGGTCTGTAGTAGTGTGTGTAACAGTTTAAGAATGTTACTCATTATTATAGTTAAATTCCTGTTAAACTGGGACCGCAATTATACTGTTTCCGTTTTGTATTTTATTTTGAAAACCCTACAGCGGAAGTTTGCCTCTCCTTAAATGCAGTGCACTTTCGCGAGCTTTCAGTTTCGGCCAATCTTTTGCAGTGGGTAAGTCGCTTCTCTGTTTTCTCAGGCGTTAATTCATTACTTCATGCAAATACTGCTAATTTGGTGCAGAAAGCTACTCAGTATCGTCGCTCGGATAACTGTTGAACAGAGTGCTAGAAGGAATAGTAGCTTTAGTTTCTTTTTCTGCTCGTTTTTGGGTCAGTTTGTTGGAGTTAATGATGTTGGCCTGCCGCCGCTGGCTCTAAACATGGCCGCTGCGTCTTTTAACACGGAGCTTTTCCTTGCTAGTTCAAGCGGAAACAGATTGCTGTTTTTCAGTGCTTCTGTTTGCTGTCCCATGTTTGCAGTTTGCAGAATAAATCACACCAAGAGCATCGTCAGTCTGGCTTCCTGTCCTCTTTATCACAACAACCAACCAACATAGGAGAGGTTACACTATGTTCCCCGCTTTGTATGGACCGGGGAACGTAGGACCTACGCTCCCCGCTGTGCACTGAAAGTGTCTGCTGCACACTTGCGCCAAGGTCTGGGTAAAACCGGATCCAGTGTCCCTCGTAGCGAATGTCCCCTTTAGCTTTTGCTGCGTTGACAATAGCCTCCTTGTTCCTGTAGTTGAGGAATCTCATAATCAGCGGTCGGGGCGAAGCGTTACCATCTCTTCGTGGTCCAATTCGATGTGCTCTTTCGATAAGCACCGGGCTCCGTTGTGTAATGTCAAGCACCTCTGGTAGCCACCTCTCCAAAAGTCCGCGGGGTCGTTTCCTTCTTTACCTTGGGCCAAGTTAATAAGTCTAACATTGTTGCGTCTTGATCTTGTTTCTAAGTCCACTATCTTGTCCTCCAGAGTTTTCTGTTTGAACTCCAGTGAGCTAACTTTAGCACGCACGGTATTAACTTCGTCCTCGTTGCTTGAAATACGCGCCTCAGCTTGTATCACTCGTTCACCGCATTCCTTAACATCCTTAGGAATGCTGTCCAGACCGCTTTTAATGGCAGTCACAATGGATAATATTTCATCCACCTTGCTGCTTTGGGGTCGGTCCTCAGTTATCCCTCTGTTGTCATGTCAGGAGAGATGCTATCGCTAGCGTTAGCTTTCACTGCGAAGCCTGTAATTTTCGGCAGTTTTTTCTTCTCGTTGGTTTCTTGGGTTGTCCTTGAAGGTTTAGGCATTTTTTTCATCTAAACAGGCTGAGCAAAGTTGAATTTTGCAGCAAGGGCTAGTAGTTTTTATGAAATCTACCACAAACAGCTGAGCGGTCAAAAACACGTCTCGCTACATGGCCGCCATGACAGGAAGTCTCTTTCTTCACGACATCGTACGCTGTGTGGAACATGTTCTCCGTTTGCTGCTGGAAGACTTCATTCATGCCACTACTGACATGGACTCCAGCCAACACAGCAGGCCTTTCTTCCTCTGCCTCCTTCCTCCTCTCACACCTCTGGTGGCAAAAACTCTTTTCATGAGGGTCGAAGCCTGTGGAGCGCTCAGCTAACTGGCCGATGTAGAGTGGAGAAGACCTAGAATAAAAAAGGAAAAAACATCTGCTGCCTGTACTCACAAGTTAAAATGATTCAGTGATAACTACTACAACTCGCCACTATGATCATCATTAGATTAATATTAAAACTGTATCATGCCAAGCACCCATTCTGACTAGAACTAGGAGAAATATCTGCATTGTGCACTTTCTGCATGCCTGGCATGATCAGATGTTACCAAACAGAGCTTCATTTATATACAAGATATGCTAAAATAGATAAAATAAAATAAGAAATCAAAGCTTACCAGAGTAATCACAGCACTGCAGCAAACAAACGCTAGGTCTAGCTACTGCTAACACCAGCTGCAGCCTGTAACTGGTGGCGGACCCCTGCCCTGATGGTCTGACTCTGCCTGCCCAGAATCTCTTCAATAGCCTACTTCATTACTAGTGATAACCTCCTAACTGACCAACGACCACTGGGGTTTAGTAGCCTCTCTACCGTCACGATGGTTTACATCCCAGCAGGCTGGAAACTCCGTCCTGTCAGGTAACATCCAGCAGTCCAGACGTCTCCAGTTGTCAGTCCAGCTGACTGACTAAGTCAGACAACAGACAATTGATGAACATCATTTGTTGATATTTATTATTTTTAAAGACACAACACACAAAGGGGGGGGGGGGGGGGGGGGGGGGCGACAATAGGCATTGATTTTTTTAATTATATTTATTTATTTATTTATTTATTTATTTTCCCTTTAGGGGAAAGCAAATACAAACTTCGTAATCTCGGCTACACACAGTAATGGCGTCACTTTGGCTTTTTGCTACACACAGTGATGGCGCTTTGCCACCGGAATTCACCGAAAACATTTGAAAACAAAAAGCGGCAGCGCTGATTGGTGCGGCCGTGGCGCCACTCCATGAATTTTCTTTGTATTGCCTTTATATCCTCAGACCCATATCAGCTCCAAAATCTAAATGTGGATGTGGAGTGGGCGGGGCTGATTTACGAGGTGAGCGGGTGACTGGCGGCCGCGGCGCCCCCTCCACCAGATGGCGCCCTAGGCGGCCGCCTAGTTCGCCTATGCCTAGAGCCGGCCCTGGACACATTCATATCCAGACTTCCCCCATTGGTGAAGAGAAATAACTGATTCCAGCATTCACAGTGATCATGATGGAGAGAATCCGTCCAAACAGATGACCCCCCACCCCCCGAAAAACAAAAACAAAAGACACAAAATGAGTAGAAAAAAACAAAAACAACAACGAAACAAAAGGAAAGGGGAAAACAAGCAAAAAGACAACACGGAAAACCTGCTTTCAGTGTGTTCTCAGTCTTTAGTTTCCAGATCTCCTCCAAAGAGCAGCAGCTTCACAATAAGGCTGTTCGCATGTTGAAGGGAAATATTCTATTGATTACAGGGCATGTCAGTGTGATTCTCTCTCCCTCTCTCTCTCTCCATCTATCTATCTATCTATCTATCTATCTATCTATCTATCTATCTATCTATCTATCTATCTATCTATCGGTCTGTCTCTCTCTGTCTTGTCTTCATTTTAAAACAGTCTGCTTCTATATGACATTATATTATGTTTTGACATGTGTATATAAATAGATAAATATATAAAATTAAACTAAATAAAATATAAATAAAAAAAAATTAAATTAACCTATTAAAACCGCCAGTTATTAGTTATTATTGAGACATAGCAGGAACCTAGCTCTAAACCTAGATATTCCCTTATTAATTATTATACTATGGCATCTACAGCTCTGCTAGCATCTTCTAAAATATTATTTTATTCATTCTAAGTATTTGAAAACACCAAAAATTGTGGCCTCTATCATGCCTCTTTGAATGACGCTTACAGATAAATAAAAAAGCGTAGTATTGAGCGAACTATGATTCATTTAATGCGCTGAGACTTCACCGCTCCGGGCAAACAGCGGAGCAGTGAGGCCTGAGGCGGACGACCTCCAAGATGGCGGCCGCATTTCTGGACAGCGCCCCTTGGTGGTAGCGGCCGATGCCTCACACTGCTCAGTGTGTGTTTGTGTGAATTTGTATATTTTGCTGAAAGTGTGTTTTTATGTAATTACTTGATTTTTGTTAATATTTTTGTTAATAATTGTTAATATGATATATGCGCCATGAATAAAAGTTGATTTTTAAATTGATTTCGATAAACTGCTGTTTTTAATTCGAAGTACCAAAAAAAAAAAACAAACGGTTTTCCTCGGTTTTTACG
>NC_043745.1:40146791-40214291 GCF_902148845.1 Salarias fasciatus | reverse complement strand
CCCTCCGTCCCTCCGTCCCCCTGTCCCCCCTGTCCCTCCGTCCCCCCTGTCCCCCTGTCCCCCCGTCCCCCCTGTCCCCCTGTCCCCCCGTCCCTCCATCCCCCTGTCCCTCCGTCCCCTTGTCCCCCCGTCCCCCCTGTCCCCCTGTCCCCCCGTCCCCCCGTCCCCACTGTCCCTCCGTCCCCCTGCAGATTACGTGAAGGGCTTCGGGGGGAAGTTCGGCGTCCAGACGGACCGGCAGGACAAGTCGGCTCTGGGCTGGGACCACCAGGAGAAGGTCCAGCTCCACGAGTCCCAGAAAGGTAGGAACCGGTTCTGGTCCTCTGAGGACCCGTCGCAGAACCTCAGAGGGTCAGACCGGATCCACCGGATCCACCGGGTCCACCGGGTCCACCGGGTCCACCCCTCCACTGTGTGTGTGTGTGTGTGTGTCCTCATGCGGTTTTTAACAACTTCCTCCAAAGAGTGAGGAGAAACCACAGTGACACACACACACACACACACACACACACACACACACACACACACACTTGATTCAGTTTTCCTGAAACGTTTTTTTCTCTTCAGATTATTCGAAAGGATTCGGAGGAAAGTTTGGAGTTCAGAACGACCGCATGGACAAGGTGTGTGTGTGTGTGTGTGTGAGTGTGTGTGTGTGTGTGAGTGTGTGTGCAAGTTTGTGTGTGCGTGTGCATGTGTGTACCTGTGTGCATGTGTGTGTCTGTGTGTTTGTGTGTGTAGTGCAGTAACTGATCTGTGTGTGTGTGTGTGTGTGTGTGTGTGTGTCAGAGTGCGGGTTCCTTTGAGCAGGTGCAGAAGCCTCAGTCGTCGTACCAGAAGACCAAACCTGTGGAGGCCGGTGAGGAGCTCTTCCTCCTGCTCCTCTTCCTCACTTCTGTTCTTGGTGCAGCAGCTCACCCTGCCCCCCCCCCCCCCCCTCTCTCTCTCTCTCTCTCTCCCCCCCCCCCCCCCCCTCCCCCCCCCCCCCACCCCGCCCCCCCCCCGCCCCCCCCAGCCGGCAGGCAGCACCGGCAAGCATCAAGGCCCGCTTCGAGAACCTGGCCCGGCAGAACGAGGAGGAGGACCGGCGCCGGGCGGAGGAGGAGCGCGCTCGCCGCCAGGCCAAGGAGCAGCAGGAGCAGGAGGAGGCGCGGCGCCGGCAGGAGGCGGAGCCGGAGCCGGCCCGGGCGCCCAGCCCCGCCCGCAGCCCCGCCCGCAGCCCCGCCCGCAGCCCCGCCCCCGTCGCCCCGCCGGCGGACGAAGCTCCTGACAGCGAGGAGCAGCTCTACGAAGCGCCGGCCGAGGAGGAGCTGTACCAGACCCCCGACGAGACCGGGACCAGGACCACAGGTACACCGCCGCTCTCCCTGGTCTCTGGTCCTGGTTCTGTCCCTGACCGGTCCCTGGTCTCTGGTCCTGGTCCTTCCCTGGTCTGTCCCTGGTCCCTGACCGGTCCCCGGTCTGTCCCTGGTCCCTGACCGGTCCCTGGTCTGTCCCTGGTCCCTGACCGGTCCCCGGTCTGTCCCTGGTCCCTGACCGGTCCCCGGTCTGTCCCTGGTCCCTGACCGGTCCCCGGTCTGTCCCTGGTCCCTGACCGGTCCCTGGTCTGTCCCTGTCTCTGCAGACCCCCAGCAGTATGAGGAGGACCTGGGAGTGACCGCTGTGGCTCTGTACGACTACCAAGCAGGTGAGAACCAGGAGGACTCAACTCCAGATGACGGAACCCTCTGCTGGTTCCGTCCGGTTCTCTCCGGTTCTAATGCAGTTCTCTCTGGTTCTAAAGCGGTTCTCCGTGGTTCTCCGTGGTTCTGATGCGGTTCTGTCTGGTTCTGTTCCAGCCGGAGACGACGAGATCTCCTTCGACCCCGATGACATCATCACCAACATCGAGATGATCGACGAGGGCTGGTGGAGGGGCGTCTGCCGCGGCGCCTACGGCCTCTTCCCCGCCAACTACGTGGAGGTCCGGCAGTGACGGCCCCGCCCACCTCCCGATGCCCCGCCCACCTCCCGATGCCCCGCCCACCGCCAGATGCCCCGCCCACCTCTCTCCCCCCACAGTTTACCCTGATGGTGAAGAAACAGTCTGGAGATGTTTGAGACTTCCTCCTCCTCCTCCTGTTCTTCCTCCTCCTCCTCCCTCTTCCTCCTCCTCCTCCTCTTCCTCTTCCTCCTGTTCTTCCTCCTCTCCTCCCTCTTTCTCCTCCTCCTCCTCTTCCTCCTCCTCCTCCTCCTCCTCTTCCTCCTCCTCCTCCCTCTTCCTCCTCCTCCTCCTCTTCCTCTTCCTCCTGTTCTTCTTCCTCTCCTCCCTCTTCCTCCTCCTCCTCCTCTTCCTCGTGATGATAAATAAATTCTTTCATTTGATTTTTGGACCAAAAACCATTTAATGAAAAAGTCTATGTCTTTGTTTTTGCCGGTCCGGTCCAGTCCGGTCCGGTCCGGTCCGGTCCGGTCCGGTCCGGTCCGGCGTGGTCCGGTCCAGTCCGGTCCGGTCCGGCGTGGTCCGGTCCGGTCCGGTCCGGTCCAGTCCAGTCCGGTCCGGTCCAGTCCGGTCCGGTCCGGTCCGGTGTGGTCCGGCGTGGTCCGGTCCGGTCCGGTCTGGTCCGGCGTGGTCCGGTCCGGTCCGGTCCGGTCCGGCCCGGTGTGGTCTGGTCCGGTCCGATGTGGTCCGTTCTCCACTGCCCCACCGTGCCGCTCCGCCGGTCCCTGGATGGAACCAGTGTTTTCGCCTCCTTCGTGTTCTGCTTCAGTCATGTACAGAGAAGATTTCAGAGCTTTTTTTTCTTTGGTTTTTCTAAACCGTTTTCGTTCCAGCAGGTGTTTCGTTATCGCCCGGCGGGGTTCGAACACGGCGCCCTCCTCCTCGTCCTTCTGTCATGTTTCTTCTTCTGTTTGGGGGTTTTTCTCATCGCGATCAAAGTGACCTTTATGACCTTTATTCTGTTGCTTTTCTGTCTTCATGACTTTTTTTTAGTTTCAATAAATAAAGATTGGATATAAAGTGTTGGTGTGTGCGGTTCCTCTCCTCTCCGGTTCTGTCTGACTGGGACAGAACCCTGCAGAACCCGTGGGTTCCTCCGGGTCTGCATGTTCCACAGAGTGTGAGGGAGCCGGTGAAGAGCGGAACAGTGTCGCCCTCCAGTGTTCAGAGGGAGAAGTGCAGCTGGAGGCTGGTGGAGGCGCTGCTGCACCCGTGCCCCAGGTTCTGGTTCTGGAGCAGGAACCAGGAGAGCCAGGACCCGCCCACATCGGCGGCAGCCAATCAGCTCTCAGTTTGGAGACGACGCTGCAGTAAAAAACAGCTCGACCGCATTTCTTCAGATATTCCTCCTCTTCCTCCTCCTCTTTCTCTTCCTCCTCTTCCTCTCTCCTCCTCTTCCTCCTGTCTTCAGGAATGTAGAACAGCTTGCCTGCAGTGCTGTATGGTGCCGCCAGGTGGCGCTGCGCTCCACTGCTGACCAGGCGCCCCTGCAGAGACGCTTGACATGGTTTTCATCTGGTCCGGCTCCCTGAAGACTCAGACTCACGTCTGATGAGTCTTCGTCAACTTTGCCACAAACAGCTGGTGAATCGGCAGAGGAAGAACATGAAGCCTCGCTGTCTTGACTTTGCTGTTGGGAGGCTGGAAACATCTATTATTTTTCTTATTATTAGCTTTAATTATTCGAGCAAAACTCTTCCACGCCTTACCTCCAAAATAAAGCAAAGAATTATTATTTTTTAAATTTTCACACCTGGACTTACTACAGCCTTACTGTGAAAATAAAGCGAAAAAAATCAGATTCTTTTTTTTTTATTTTCAGTCACCGATGGCCTTCCCTCCAAAATAAAGCAAAAAAAAAGATTACATTTTCACTAATCGATGGTCTTACCTCCAAATAAAGTCAACATTTTTTTTTTTCATTTTCACTTACAGATGGCGTTACTACAGACTCACATCCAAAATAAATCCAAAACATTTTTATTTTTTTAAATTTTCACACTTCCATGGATTTGCTATCGCCTTACCTCCAAAATAAAGCAAAAAAAATAAAAGTTTTTGATTGTCACTCATTGATGGTCTTACCTCCAAAATAAAGCAATTTTTTTTTTTTTTTCAATTTTCACACCTCCAAGGATTTACTGTCGCCTTCCCTCCAAAATAAAGTGAAGGAATAAAACATTTTTTTCTTTCAATTTTCACTCACTGATGACCTTACTATAAACTTCCCTTCAACATAAAGCAACAACAAAATAATAATAATAATAATAAGTTTCACTTTTTGTTCCATTGCTAAAACATATTTTTCAAAACTGTTGGTTTTTTTCAAAACGCACACACAGAACTCCAAGCATCACACACTAACTCGTAAACCCTTCCACCCCCTGCACGGCAGCTCTGCCATCAGATCTCGGAACGTTTCACAAAGTGGAAAAACTGAAAACACAATCATAGAAACGGAACGAACTCAGCTGATGACCATGCCCCTTCATGCACAAACAAAACATCACATCTTCACACAAAACATTTTGCTTTTAAATGCTTACCCCCACACCCCCAGTATTTTTTTCTTTTAGATTTTATATTTTATTTTGGTAATAACAGAAAAGCAGAAAGACATACGTGTGGTTGACATGTCATCAGACCGGACAGGTTTGGGGCTGAAGCCGAAGCTGAGCGAGCCGCGCTGCGCCTCGCCGCCACGTCGAGAGAAAAGAAACCAAGTCCAACCAAACACAACAGTCCAGAGGGAGTCAGCCCCCCCCCCCCCCCCCCCCCCCCCCCCCCCCCTTACTCCTTTTCCTGTCCCTTTTTATTTATTTATTATTATTATTTTCTTTATCTTTCCTTTCCTTCCCTTCCTTCCCTTTTTCTGGTCTCTCTTCCCTTCTTCTTCTCCCTTTCCTTTCCCTGTCCTCTGCTCTCCATTCCAGCTGTCCTCCTGTTCCCTCGTCCTCAGCCTCTATGAGGCGCTCAGAATGGAACCAACAAGAAATCACAGCGATAGATCACCAAACACGAGACAGACACAAATAATACAAAAGACTAATGGATTAATTGATAGACTGATAAAAGAAAAGAGCAGAAGTTCAGTTTGGTTGTGAGTTTAGTAAAGTCTGGGCAGTAAAGTCTCTCTGTCTGGTGTTTGTCAATGAGCCTTGTTTTGTATCATTTTTTGAACGTATTCAGCGAGTTTGCTGTTTAGTTCCTTGTCCTGAGCGTTCCACAGATTCACCCCTGTGACAGAAGTCGTGTTTCCTCTGGTGTTTGTTCTCGCTTTTATTTTGGTGAATATTGCGTACAGTCTCTTATGACTGCAGAAACACTAAAAACAAAAGGATCACAGAACTACCAATACCTCGCACTCAAAGAGCAGCACACGGGACCAGGTTTTCACCACTTTAAACACAAAGCCAGCCTCTCACTTCTGGCAGAACAACACACACACACTCATTTGCAAAACACTAAACACACTTGTATACATCAGACACAGACGTCCATCCAGATGTCTCTTCCTTGCTGTTCCACAGCACTGATGGACAAATCGCCACCGCCATGAGCCGTTTGGTTAAACCCCGACATCAGGTGTTGTGAACAAATGTAAGAATAAGTATTCTACGGATTGCTTTGAAATTAATACGGCATTAGTGAAAAAACTTATACATAGTATTTCCAAACCGATAACGTATATATGTAACCTGTCTTTCCAAACAGGAGCATGTCCGAGCAAAATGAAAGTTGCAAAAGTATTACCATTGTATAAAAACAGACACATCTTCACAAACTCCAGGCCCGTCTCTCTGCTCCCCCGGTTTTACAAAATACTGGAAAAACTGTACAACAGTAAATTAGAGAATTTCATTACTAAACACAATTCAATTAATGAAGGGCAATATGGTTTTAGAGCAGCAAGGTCGACATCAACGGCCATAACTGATGCAGTGGAACAAATTACTAATAGTTTAGATAAAAAGAAACATTCGGTAGGAATTTTCATTGATTTGAAAAAAGGCTTTCGATACAATTAATCATGATATTTTATTAAAAAAACTGGAAAGGTATGGCATTAGGGGAGTGGCCTTGAGTTGGATTCAAAGTTATTTAACGGGAAGAAGGCAGTGTGTGAAGATGGGTGAGTTTGCATCGGGGTGTTTGGACATTGGTTGTGGGGTTCCTCAGGGTTCGGTGCTGGGTCCAAAGTGGTTTCTTTTGCATATAAATGATATTTTCAATGTGTCTAAATTAATACAGTTAGTTTTGTTCATGGATGACAACAATATATTCTACTCTAATGATGACTATAATGATTTAATACATAATATAAATAGTGAAATATTAAAGATAAAAACATGGATGGATATGAATAAATTATCTTTGAATTTAAAGCGACACTAAGGAACTTTCAGTTTTCGTTGATTTTGGCGGCGCCAGTGGACAAAAGCGGTAGTGTTTTGCCTGACCGAATACTACAGTTCCCATGAGGACTAGCGCGTGGCGTCGTAAATTGCTGCTCCTGGTGGCGTGCTGTCGGACTGAACTCGCCTTCATTTGTTTCCAGGGGCTGTGTGAAGGATGGATAGCGACGAGGTAATGAATCTAAATGAATCTAATGGTGGCTAAACAATGTTATATCAAGATGTGACGCATGCCGTAAAGCAGTTTGCACATTTGGAGCTTTTTAGTGTGCAGGATTCCTACCACCCTCCTCACAGCTGCTTAGTCCAAGTGAAAGCAATACTGACGCCCTCAGACTGACAGAGGGTCATTCAACTAGTTGTAAGTCGAAGTATCATCACAAAAGATATTAAAATGTTTTATTAAGGTTGAAAAGTTCCTTAGTGTAGGTTTAAGTAAAACTAAAGTTATGTTCTTCAGCAATTACACTGACAACTTATGCCAAGTGAAAATTGATGGTTACGGGTTGGATGTTACTTCAGAAATTAAATTCTTAGGGATATTTATTGACAGTAAACTAAGCTGGAAACCGCATATAAGACATATGCAAGGTAAGATTTCCAAGTGTATCGCAATTATAAATAAAGCAAAATACTATTTAGATTATAATGCACTACATCTATTAAACTGCTCACTGGTTTTGCCATACTTGATGTATTGTATTGAAGTCTGGGGTGATAACTATAAAAGTTCACTGCACCCCCTGGTTATACTCCAAAAACCAGCGATAAGAATAATAAATAAGGTAGGTTATTGTGAACATACCAAAAGCTCTTTACACAGAGGGAAGGGGGCGATAATCTAAGGAGGTGTAGTAACTTTAAGTGTCAAAACGTGAGAACCACAAGGAAAAGCATGTGTGTGTCTGTAAGTGGAGTTAAGCTTTGGCACCGCCGGTGGGCCGAGCTTAAGCAACGTCCAAACATTTACAGGTTCAAAGCAAAATATAGGGAAGCGGTGCGGCCCCAGTGTAGAGGAGGATCACGTTACAAACAGATGATATGGCTAATATCGTACCAATACGCCACGGAAAGGAAATTATTATATAGATGTGCATAGACCTTTGTTCTGAATATGTTTAGAGCTTTATATTGGTTATAGGTGTATGATGATCTCAGTGTAACTACCCACCACTAGTGGTATGAGCACGGTACAAGAAAGAGGAATGTAAACAACGTATGTCATTGCACTATGTGACCATACGTATGGCCTCCAATGACAATTCTATTGAGTATAAGAGACTGGATAAAATAGTCTAATGATTAAGTCATCTATTGGAAATGACTTATCTGAAAATATAATAAAAACAAAAACAAAAAAAAAAATAAAATAATAATAAAAATAACAGTAATATGAGCAGGCTGTAGGTCTATACCGACAGCTCTTATCAGTACTGTTTCTGCTTGAAGTACTTTCAAAGAGATTCAGAGCAGTTCATGAGCTGGTGGTGGAGGGAAACCCCTCTACTCCTCTCAGACCCACAGAATGTCTCTGAATGCACCACACCGCTGAGGAAGCGTCCAGAAACATCTTGAAACAACTCCAGAGGGCAGCGGGCGGGGGTCAGCTGTCTGGGGACCAACATCCTCGGCCAGCTGATCCACAGCTCGGCTTTTTAAAGCACCACACAGTGAAGGAATAGTCATACACACCTTATTTTGAACAACCATTCAGCAGAAACAGTAATGGCCAAAATAATATTGGAAAAAAGAAAAGAAAGAAAAAAGAAAATGATGATGCAACGAGTCCATACTGATATTATATGGTACCAGTGTTATGTGACTGTTTGATTACCTCTATCAGTGTACTGTCCTTACCATCGCTGGTATTGTGGTTACATTGTTATTATCTATTACTATTAGTATTTAAGGCCATTCCTTACCACTGTTGGTAAGTAATCAGTGTCTCAATGTAATCTAATTATTGCCTAAGATCACGTCTCCATATTCTATCTCTTGAGTCATTCGGTTACTAAAATGTCTGGTGTCTATTTGGATTTGCTGAACTGTTTTGAGTCCATTGTAACGATTTTGAGACCGTGGTAACGGTTTGAATTGGGGCCAACCACTTTTGAGTTGATTGTAATTATTTGAGTCCATTGTAAATGCTTTAAGTCGGTTGTTGCTGAATGTTCAGGAAACGACAAACAATAGTGTGATGATTTTGCCAGAGAACAGGGGTGGGAGTAGAACAAGTATTTCTTCTTCCCACCCTTTTTCAGGTATCATTCAGGAAGTTTTGACTATAAATGTGTCAATTTTGTGTTAAATTGTAATGATATGGCCTGAAATAAATGAGAAAAGAAAGAAAGAAAGGTGTGAAGCACAGGATTGCTTTATTGTAGACGCACCGATCAGGTTGGAGCTCTATGAAAATGCAGCAGGGGAGAAACATCACGGGCCACAGGGCTGGAATTACTGGAATGTCCCGGAGCGGCGTGGGGGGTCCTCCACCGTCCTGCCAGGATGGCCCCGACAACACCGATCACATGATCAGATTATTGGACAGACTCCACAGGCTGTTCAAGCCGCATACTGCCTACTACATACCTCCATACCCATACTGTCCACACTGCATACTGCACACTCAGTCCATCAGACAGTATGCAAAGCGTTTACACTCCAGCGTACTGCAAAGGCTGATTTCACTTTAGCTCTAAACTCTTCAACTGTAGAACTTTATCCAGATTTTTTTTTAAATTAGGCGACAGAGTGGCGGTTCAGAGCCGAGTGTGTCGTTTATTGGTCCGAATACCAACCGTTTAGGATTTTGTTCGGACAAATTCGGCAAAATTGAAGCCAGCCGCAGTGAGCAACGCACTTCCGGTTGTTTTCACAAAAATAAAGCACCCCTTCCCCTTCCTCATGCAAAAACACCTCAGTGATAAATCTGTGCTTTTACTTTGAAAACTAGAAGCCAACCTGTCAGCAATATCAATCTATCAATCAATCAATTTATTTTTGTACAGCCCAGTATCACAACAGCAGCTGCTCAGAGGCTTCAAGATGTTACATTGGTTGGTAAAAATAAAAACAGTGAATAAGCATCATGTTAATATGTCAAATTCACAGTAACGAGACAAAACGAAGCAACCACCGCCTTCGACCCTCACATCCGGCAAGAAAAAACTCCAGAAACCCAGTGGGAGAAGAAGAAATCTTGGGGAGAACCACAGTATGGAGGGATCCCTCTCCCAGGGACGGACAGCTTTGGCAACAGCTAGCATGAGACAATAAGAAGTAAAGCCTAGGACTATGTTGAGGACAGTCTGTTGGACGGTCCAGCACAAGAACCACGGATCCCAGCAGTAGAACCGAAGCCAGTCCACGGGCAGGACCGACAGGAGTGTCCTCCCGGTCCGGACGGAGCTTGTTCGTAGGCCCTCGTAATAGTGGAGTCAGCAACTGAAACTGGAGAAGACTCCCCCTCGAAGGGGGGGACAGCAGGTGAAAAGCAATGAACGGACTAAAGGGAATAACATTCAGACTAGGGCTGTCGCGGTAAACCGGTATTGACGATAATCGTGGTATTAAAAAATGAAATTTCAATATCGTGTTCAAAATGCGCACATGATAATATTGTGAAGAGGATCTAGAGCCACTTGAAACGTGTTGAAGTGTATTTTCAAAATCCGCTCCTGTTCTTCCGCCCTGCTTCGTCTCCCTCCTGCAGCCCCCCTCCCTCTCCCCCTCCCCTCACATATAAACACAGCAGAGCAGCGGTAGCGGCACGGCTCCTAGCTAGCGTGGCTCCCAGTTAGCGAGCTACCCGAGTGAACTAAACCGCCGACAACAACAGCGAGACGCTCTATCCTAACCCGAAATAAGTGTGTTTAGCAACACTGACTGCTCGTTGATGCAAGCCGGGTAGTAGTGGGGCCCCATTAGGGAGGTTCCAGACGTGTCATTGTAGTGTGTCCGGGGGGTTTCAAGTTGTGTCGCTGATATCCGCCGTCTTCTCCGCCGGCCCCCTTCTAGCAACTAACCGGGGAGTACTCGGAAAAGGGCCCCATGCGGGGGATTTTCGACATGTTGTTGTTGCAGCATCTAGTGTAGCGCCTTAAATTTGTCATTGAAATTGACTGATGTCAGCCGTTCCTCGGGACCCCCTTCAGCTCGGGGCCCTAGCCAGTAGCGGCGCCTCTGCTGGAGAGAAGCAGCTGCTGCTCATTCCGCCTCCGATTTAAACAAACAAACAAACAAAAATCCTCGGCAGTGTGGTGGTGGGACAGGATTTCACCCCAAGAGGACCCGTGGGTTTTCATAACCCACCAACCCTACGTACATTACGCCTCTGCTGTAGATCCTCTGTTAATCAGTTCATCAGATTTTAATTAGTCGAGTGTAACTACACTTTTGGTATGCAGCTGTACAGTTACTGTTCTCATATTGTTTCAACACCTCATTTGACAGGTATTCTGAATGTAATTCATCTGGGAAAAGAAAGAAAACAAACAAAAATAAAATTAAAGATGAATCTGAATGTTTGTACCATTATTAGTTAAATTTTTGCTGATATCGTGATAATATCGTTATCGTGATATTTTTTGCCCATGATAATCGTGAAGAGAAAATCTGATATCGTGACAGCCCTAATTCAGACATTAGAGGACAGGGCTCAGTGCACCGTACTTCCCACAGCATTCTAGCTCCTAGGGCAGCTTTTAGAGTCCCTAGCTGACCTGATCATAGGCTGCATCGAAGAGAAACGTCTTGAGCCTAACCTTAAATGTGGAGACTGTGTCTGCCTCTTTGACACCACTTGGAAGCTGGTTCCATAAAAACGGTGCCTGATAGCTAAAGGCTCTTCCACCTAGTGTCCATTTAGAGACTCCAGGAGTCACCAGTAAAAGCATCTTGGAGATAGGTCGGAGCCATCCCATTTAGGATTTTATAAGTGAGGAGAAGGATTTTAAATCTAACTCTAAACTCGACAGGAAGCCAGTGAAGAGATTTTAGAACTGGAGTAATGTGTTCACGTCTTCTAGTTCCGGTTAATAATCTGGCGGCCGCATTTTGAACCAAATGAAAGTTTTTTAATGCACTTTTTGGGCAGGCTGCAAGAAGGGAGTTGCAGTAGTCCAGTCTAGTAGAAACAAATGCATGGATGAGTTTTTCTGCATCGCTTCTCGGTAGAATGTTTCTTATTTTAGCTATGTTGCACAAGTGGAAATATGCTGTTTTACAAGCCAGGTTGATGTGTGCTTTAAAGGAGATATCCTGATCAAATAAGACCCCGAGGTTCCTGACAGTAGAGGAGGAGGATACACTGACGTTATCTAAGGTGATAATCTGTTCAGATAGACACTCTCTCAGTTTATGGGGGCCTAGTATAATGACCTCTGTTTTGCCAGGATTCAGACGGAGATAGTTCGTAGTCATCCAGGTTTTAATTTCTCTGATACAGTCACTGAGTCTGTCTATTTGATTAGTTTGATCAGGTTTCATAGATAAATACAGTTGTGTGTCATCTGCATAGCAATGAAAATTGATATTGTGGCTTCTAATTATGTTCCCTAAAGGAAGCATATACAACAGAAATAAAATTGGCCCGAGCACGGACCCTTGAGGAACCCCATAACTGACCTGGGAGCACGGTGAGGACTGTTGGTTAGCGTGAACAAATTGGTACCTATTAGATAAATAGGATTTGAACCAGCAGAGGGCTTTTCCTCTGATGCCGACCTCACATTCTAACCTCTGCAGGAGAATATTGTGGTCGATTGTATCAAAAGCTGCACTGAGGTCTAAGAGAACCAGGACTGAGACTAGACCTGCGTCAGCCGCCAATAGCAAGTCATTAGTGACTTTAACTAACGCAGTCTCAGTGCTGTGATAAGCTCTATACCCTGACTGAAATTTCTCAAATAAACTATTGTCCTGTAGGTGGCGGCAAAGCTGTTTAACCACGACTTTTTCCAGGACTTTTGAAATAAAAGGCAGATTTGACATCGGTCTGTAGTTAGCTAGAATATCAGGATCAAGATTAGGTTTTTTCAGCAGTGGTTTGATTACTGCGAGTTTAAATGACTGTGGCACATAGCCAATTTCTAGAGAGGTATTTATTATAGTTATGATCGTATTTAAGATAACTGGAAGAATATCTTTGAAAAGCTTAGTTGGAATTGGATCTAGGAGACAGGTCGAAGTTTTAGAAGACATTACAATCGAAGTCATCTCAGCCCCATTTACTGGTGAGAAACTATCTAGTATTTCAGGTATTTCAAGAGGCAGCAGTGGCTGGATTCCCTGAGCTTGATCTGAGGAAAGCGCTTCATTGATTTTACCTCTGATGGTTATGATTAGGGATGTGCAAGTACCGATACCAGGTATCGGTATCGGGCCGATACTGGCCTTATTTCAAAGTATCGGGTACTCGTGAAGGCTACCGATGCCAGCCGCCGATACTCACGGCAAGAAAACCCCACACGTAGTAAGCCCTCCTCACCAGCAGTTGGCGGTAGTGTAACCAAATGGAATGCAAGCTGCCGACAAACATGAAAGAGGAAGAAGCTCCTCTCTGGAGCGCTGACAGGCGCAGGGCTCCACTGCAGCGGGTTGATTCTCCATGAGTCTCATCCAGAGCAGAGACAACAGGATGAGTCCAGAACGGCAGCTCGTCTCACCAAAACTGGCAAAGATTAAAGCGTACCTTCCCCAGGCAGGGTTAGAGCAGGCCCTCCACGCCTTTGTCACATCCCACCTGGACTACTGCAATAGTCTCTACACCGGCATAGGAAAAGCCCAACTTCACCGCCTGCAGTTAGTCCAGAACGCGGCCGCTCGACTCCTCACCTGCACTAGCAAACACAATCACATTACTCCGGTTCTTGCTTCCCTCCACTGGCTCCCCATCCGCTACCGCATTGATTTTAAAATTCTCTTAACAGTCTTTAAATCTCTGCATCACCTTGCCCCACCGTACCTGGCTGATCTTCTCCTCCCTTTCACCCCGACCAGAGCGCTACAGTCGGCTGACCACCGCCTTCTTGTCATCCCCAGGTCGAGGTTGAAAACTAGGGGGGACAGAGCTTTTTCTATAGCGGCCCCTCGACTCTGGAACTCCCTTCCCCCCCACATCCGAGCAGCCGAGTCCGTAGGGATTTTCAAATCTCACTTGAAGACGTACCTCTTTTCGCTGGCCTTCAATTAGGTCTTAGTTTGCTTTTCTGATTCTTTTTATGAATTTTATGCACTTTTAATGTATTTTTTGCACTATGTGAAGCACTTTGATGTGGCTAAGCCGTTTGTAAATGTGCTCTATAAATAAAGCTGACTTGACTTGACTTGACTTGACAAAACTCCGCCGGTGTGGAAATTCTGTTATATAAGTGAAAACGAGCCGAGCTTTGCAGAATGCTAACTCTGCAATGCTAAAATTGCTAAAGGAGGTGCGCGATGTTGTTCATTTACCACTAGTTTAAACACCTCAGGGCGAAGCTTGTGGACGAGAGTCTGACGCTGTTGTGCTGGAAAAAAAGAAAACTCCTGCAGCAACTCGGCGGCAAACTCTACAGAAGACCGAGAAACTGAAGAGCAGAGATCCGAGAGCAGCACAAATAACACGAGCAGCTCTTTAAACTCAGGGGTTTTTCTATCTTTGACTTTAGTTCATAAAAAAAAATCATTAAAATTTAAAAACCGTAGTTTATGTAAAGTGGAAAACTGTTTTATCTTGCACTTAATTTCATTTAAAAACCATTAAAAATAAATTCATTTTAAAAAGTGTATAACTTAGAGTTGTTTGTTTACGTCTTGTAAGTCAGTTCATTTAAAAAAAAAAAACTTAAAATTCAGAGAAATTGTTTTATCTTGCACTTAATTTCATTTAAATAAGTGTAAACTCAGTTGTTTGTTTTATTTTTCAGGCTATTATTTTGGACTTAAACATAGTGGCTGGGCTGCCTTTTTATTAGAAATAAAATTAATTTTCAAAAATAATCTCATTGCATTATTTTAAATTTTATGTATATAAAGTATCAGTATGCGAGTATCGGTATCGGTGAGTACTGAAGATGAAGTACTCGTACTCGGTATCGGTCTGAAAAAAAGTGGTATCGCACATCCCTAGTTATGATTTTATTATTAAAGAATTTAAGAAAGTCATGGCAGTTTAAAGATTCTGGGATTACTGGTTCCACTACAGTATGACTGTTTGTCAGTCTGGCTACAGTGTTGAATAGAAACCGAGGGTTATTTTTGTTTATTTCTATTAAACAAGAGTAATATAATGTCTTGGCTTTAAAAAGAATTTGTTTATAGCTTAGCAAGCTACATTTCCAAGCCTTCAGAGATTGTTCCGATTTAGATTTACGCCACAGTCTTTCTAATTGCCGAGTTTTTTGTTTGAGAACACGGGTTTCAGAATTAAACCATGGAGCAACGCGCCTGGGTCGATTGGTTTTCAGCTGCAACGGAGCCACTACGTCAAGGGCAGATTTTAGTGAGTGCATAGCACTGTCAACAAACTGATCACTATTATCACCACTGGTCAATAAGCTCATTTCTGTGAGTTCACAAGATAATGCAGCAAATGCAGGCTGGATCAATTCTTTGTACCGAGCCACAGATTTTTCAGATAATGTCCGTATCAGCTGAATTTTATCTTTTTGAGCAGAGTAGTCTTCAGTCAAAACCTGAAAAGTAATCAAAAAATGGTCTGAGAGTATGGGGTTCTGAGGGAGAACATTTAGGTCACTGACCTCTATCCCATATGTTAAGACCAGATCCAGGGTGTGCTTGTGACTATGAGTGGATTCATCAACATTTTGAGTGAAACCGATACTATCTAATACTGCAATAAACGCATTACTCAAACTGTCACCAGAATCATCCACATGGATGTTAAAGTCACCTATTATAAGGATCTTGTTATGAGTCAATACTATATTGCTTAAAAACTCTGAGAACTCAGTTAAAAAGTCAGAGTAAGGACCAGGAGGTCGATACACAATAATTAATAGCACAGCCTTTTGATTCTTCCAATGTGGACAAGTAAGCGTTAGTATTAAGCTTTCAAAAGAGTTGAATTTAACATTAGTTTTGGATTTAAGAAGAAGGCTGGAGTGCGATATCACTGCCACACCTCCACCTCCACCTGTTGATCTCGCTGTTTGGAAATTAACATAGGTTGGAGGGGTACATTCATTGAGCCTCACATAGTCATCTTGCTGAAGCCAAGTTTCTGTTAGAGCAAGGAGATCAATGTTATTGTCACCGATAAGGTCATTAACTAACAGAGATTTAGTGGAGATTGCTCTAATGTTTAGTAGACCACATTTTATGTATTTCCTACTGGAAGAGTTATTCTGTCTCGTACAGGTGTTAAGCTTTTTACCCATTGACTTTTTTCTAATGCTTTGAGCACTATGGACAGACAGTCTCTGTTAGCCTAGGTAAACCTCCATGCTTGACTTGTAAAAATCCGGGAGCAGGATTAGTGACAGGATCAACAAGATCAACAGAGGAGCGTTCTACACGACTGCTCTGCGTCCGGGGCTCATAGCTGGATTGTCAATTTAGAGTACTAAGCCGATCAGCCATATTGTGAGCTAAAAGGGCTGCACCATCCAAAGTTGGGTGGATGCCGTCCCTGCGGATGAGCCCAGGCTTTCCCCAGAAGGTGCACCAGTTGTTTAGAAAAATAACTCCGTTTTCCTCACTCCATCTAGACAACCAGCGATTGAATGATGAAAGTCGGCTATACATTTCATCATTGACCAAATTGGGCAGGGGACCAGAGAATATTACAGCATCAGACATCGACTTAGCCAATTCACACACCGAGGCTACTTGTAATTTGAGCACCTCTGATTGTCTCCGCCGGGCATCATTACCGCCTGTGTGAATCACGACTCGACGGAATCTCCTACCTTCCTGTTTTAAAAGCCTAAGGTTCCCCTCGATGTCCCCCACTCTGGCCCCCGGGTAACACCTAACCTTCACCGCTGGCAGCTTCACGTCTCTAACTATAGAGCTGCCAATCACCAGCGTGTCCAGTTCAGCCGGCGTGTCGTCGCTGAGGGGAGAGAACCTATTGCAGACGTGAAGCGGTTCTTGGAGTGCTACGTGGCGGTGCTTAGCACTAGCCTTCCTCCGGACCGTCACAAACCGGTCCTGGTCTTGCCCCGGCTGCTCGGGACATGCTGCGGGGCTAGGCTTGCTAACACTCCTCTCACTGCGGGAGCGAGCTGCGAGCCCTGCCGCTACCTGGCTGTAGCTAGCGCTGCCCTGCCCCTCACATCTGCACAGCCGCTCCTCTAACTCGGTTACCCTGGCCTCCAGCGCTGTCAATACACTGCACTTTACGCAAACACCCCTATCGTCAACGGAGGCAGGGTTCTGACTCAACATACGGCGGTGTCCCATTAACGGATTGGACCAGTTACAATGCCTTACTGTCAGATGTAAGTGTTTTGTTGTTGTTGTTGTTGTTTTTTAACTATTTTTAATCAATGTAAATCCAATCAGAAATCTCTAACATAACATCCCTACTGGCACAAAAATTGGAGGGAAAATTATATCTATAACCATCCGTCACGTCCGTCGTGTTGCATCTTGGGTAATTTCAGTATGAGTAGTAAACCCACGATGTGTACTCAACATTTCTGGTGAATGCAGTATGCATCCGGGAACTTCTCGCTGACTCAAACCCGCATACTGCCAGTGTGAACGCACTGCATACTCAATCAGTCACAGTTTTTCACAATTGCTAAAACACATTTCTTGAAAGCTCCGTCCACTTTCTCAAAACCTTCAACACAAATCCAGAAATCCACACTGCATTCACAAAACCTCAGACGTTTCTGTCAAAATCAAACTAGCAGCTGAAAACCAGTTCTCCTGTCTTCCAAACCACACTGCGTTCAGATCTCACACACAGCAGGCAAAACCTGTTGACCTCGGATCGTTCATCAGACTCTACATGAAATCACTGAGGACACAGCAGCAGTCCTCACTCTGAAACCTGCTGGGTCATTTTCCCAACCCATTTCCTGGGTAGCCCCAGATTTTGTGCAGATTGAGTCACTTTTACCCAAAATGAGGTGAATCGTGTCGACCCAGCAGGGTGAGATGATGATTCTGTGGCTGAAGGGAAGAGAAGAATCTCTATTCTGTACATTCCTGCAGCTTCTTCTCCTTCTTGCATCTGGAGGCTTCTGGCAACAAACGCAGCAGAAAACCGGAGTCCTGTGTTCTCAGTGAGGACTACTGAAATGGCTCAGAGGGAAAAGACGTATGGCCTCCCTCTCCCTACAGACATGTGCGGCTCTGGCTAAGTTGGTAGAGTGGTTGTCCTGCAGTTGTGAGGTTGCTAGTTCAAATCTTTTCCTCTCCCTGTCAGTGAACTGCCCTGAGCCCCAGCTGGCCTCCAGTGGAGGGTTTGACAGCCTTGCAGGGCAGAGGGACCTTGTTGTGTGTGAATTCCGAGGGATTACGTTTTTAAAGTAACCTTCCCAGACCTGCTGATCAATCCTGACCCAGCATCAGGGTCGACTCTTCAGCCCAAACGGCTGCTGGGTAGAAATAACCCAGCTTTGGCTCGGTTCCTTCTGGACCCGGCGCTGGGTCAGCAGTGTCACCCAATCTGGGTTATTTTTACAGTAACCAGCAGTTTTAAGAGTGTGTAGTACACAGAAAATGTTTATTTTACGTATAGGGCTCGAAAGGATGACGTCAGCAGTGGCAAAAACTGCATTGCATTGTGGGCAATGCCGGCGGTGTGCGGTAACGTCTGTTTACGCCAGCTACAGGCAAGACGCTGCGCTCCTGTTGCTCTTTTAATTTTGTTTGGCGAGTTTCTACAAATACAAACATGGTGCAGTCGTGCTGTGTCATTAACTGCCACAGTCCTTCCCACGATCGCTCCAGTGAAAAAGAACGAAGGGATGACGTCTGTCTCATTCCCAACCTGGGAGCAGCGGCGGACCTCGGATATGAATGGCCCGGAGAGCAGCCGTCAGACGACCAAGCATGACCCGACAGAAGTAAACAGGAGCAAAAATGGACCGAAACAGAAAGGCGACGGACCGTACCGAGACCAGCTGGACCCGGTTCAGAACCCGGTTGGGCTCACTTACCGTTCCTGTTGCGGAAAAGGCTGCCTGGAAGTGAAACGTCCATCAAAGCGTCGCAGGAAAAAAAAAAGAAAATCATTGCAACAGCACAGCGCTACAGGCTGTCAGGGCACAAACTTCAGTCTGGATTCAGTGACGGCATTTTGTCTTGAAGACACAGAAACACTACAGCCAGACACACAAACACTACAGCCAGACACAGAAACACTACAGCCAGACACACAAACACTACAGCCAGACACACAAACACTACAGCCAGAAACACTACAGCCAGACACAGAAACACTACAGCCAGACACAGAAACACTACAGCCAGACACACAAACACTACAGCCAGACACACAAACACTACAGCCAGACACACAAACACTACAGCCAGAAACACTACAGCCAGACACAGAAACACTACAGCCAGACACAGAAACACTACAGCCAGACACAGAAACACTACAGCCAGACACAGAAACACTACAGCCAGACACACAAACACTACAGCCAGACACAGAAACACTACAGCCAGACACACAAACACTACAGCCAGACACACAAACACTACAGCCAGACACACAAACACTACAGCCAGACACACAAACACTACAGCCAGAAACACTACAGCCAGACACAGAAACACTACAGCCAGACACAGAAACACTACAGCCAGACACAGAAACACTACAGCCAGACACACAAACACTACAGCCAGACACAGAAACACTACAGCCAGACAGACTCACATCTTTGTGAGACTGCAAAGTTTTGTGACTTCGTTGTGTGGACCCGGTAGACTGCAAGGTGCACATTGTTTTCCTTCATTTTATTTGCAGTGTTATTTGTTTATGCACAATCTAACTTTATATAGTTGCAGTGATATTTGTTTGCACAAAGACTTTTGCACCTTATTAGAACTGTAACTGTAACTTTAACAGTGTCGTTGCTACACAAGGTTGGTAATAAACAGAAAAGACTTTGAAACAAGGAATGGTGACATTATTGCTGGGTAAACGGCGCAGTCTCCGAGGATTTCCCATTAAAATGAAGTTTCATAAATAGCTACTGAGCTATAATATTTAATTTCACCACAGTATTATTAACTTATTAGAGTAGAGGCTGGGTTTTGTCATCATATGAGCAGTAACAGCTGAGGAGGTTTACCTGTCCTGACAGAATGAAATGCTAAGGATAAATATTAGAATTAAGCAGAGGAAGAATGTTAGCCATCAACTTTATTTACAAAAAAACAGAAGTTGGTCACATATAATCCAGATAAACAAAAGCGGTTCATCTCACCATGGACCTAATTTCACCATTCATGTGTTTATAACGGACACACTGCTCATTCTCCACCATGTCCTTCTGTTGTGGAGCTTGATACACATCAGGTGTGTGAGCTGCAGGTGCAGCAGTTGCCTCCTTTTTCTCCGTTGGAATCTTTGGTAATCTGCAGCTTTCTCCTCCGTGTGTCCAGATGTGATGACAGGTTCAGTCTGGATGAGTTTCATTCACTTCATCAGCAGCTCTCCTGAAAAACACACACGAACATTATGACTTTTAACATGAGGTCAGTTACAGTGTACTGTCAAAGTCAGTCTCCTATGAGTGAGGACAGTTATGATATAAATTCAAAAGTAATCGATAAGGAAGTGGAGGAAAGAGACAGTGTTTGCTTTAACTGCCCTGAGGCTGTGTCCGTGGCTAACGCTAGCAACCAGCTAACACTGCTAACACCGCAACACGCCAGTAAAATAACAGAACTCACCATCTGAAGATGCCGTGAACAGTCCAACGTGTCGGTGGTGGCGGTGAATGTGATGTTTGGTCGTCTGACGGCTGCTCTCCGGGCCATTCGGCGTCTCTGTTAGCTCACATATCCGAGGTCCGCCGCTGCTTCCAGGTTGGGAATGAGACAGACGTCATCCCTTCGTTCTTTTTCACTGGAGCGATCGTGGGAAGGACTGTGGCAGTTAATGACACAGCACGACTGCACCATGTTTGTATTTGTAGAAACTCGCCAAACAAAATTAAAAGAGCAACACGAGCGCAGCGTCTTGCCTGTAGCTGGCGTAAACA
Source organism: Salarias fasciatus (assembly GCF_902148845.1). Lineage (NCBI taxonomy): Eukaryota > Metazoa > Chordata > Actinopteri > Blenniiformes > Blenniidae > Salarias > Salarias fasciatus. The sequence continues at coordinate 40,193,712 of NC_043745.1, read as the reverse complement.
GACGTTACCGCACACCGCCGGCATTGCCCACAATGCATTGCGAGATATCACGTGTCCTTTCGAGCCCTATTGTAAATGCATTTAGCAACAACAACAAAAAAAAAAAGCATCTAAGTCAAAGTGATTTCTAAATTCACTGTCACAACAAAAAATAAATCCAAAACAAACAGAACCAAAGCAGACTCCTGCAGGGTCCCGGTCCTGGAGGCTCAGTCTCAGCGTCTTGTCTCTGGGCTCTTGGTCTGATCACGTCATTAGAAACGTGTGTGTTCAGTTTGGAGCTGTTGTGTGTAACAGATGACAGCTGTGTTGGAGTTGTGTTCACATTTTGCTGCCAGTGATTACAATTTTGCAAAAATGTTGTGAAATGTGTTCAGTGACTGAGAATGTGTCTGAGGTTTTGCAAAAGGAGCAGATGGGTTTTGCACATTGAGCATCGGACCTGAACAGTGTTTAAGTTTTTGCCAAAAGAGTGTTTGATTCAAGAAACGAGTTCAGGCCCCTGAGAGTCTGGCTCAGGCAGTGGGGTTCAGTGTTTCAGCAATTGTGAAAAACTGTAAACAAGAATAACAACGTTCACAGGAAAATAGAAAAAACCACAATAAGCAGCTGGACCAGGGATTTACTAATCCATCAGATCGGTGCAGAATTTCTCCCTGAGAGTCTTTACAGCCTTTAAGTTTTCAATGTTAGCGAAGCATCTTATGCAGAGTTGGAGCTCTTCTAGAAAGTGGTTCCAGTTCGGTTTCTTCTCGGCCCATTTCATTCAGAGGATGTGGAATCTCCCCAGCAGTAGCATCAGCTGGTTAACAGGGCTGTTTCCTGATTCTGGTGGACGTTGGTGTTGAACAGAATGAGGATCTCCTGGAGGCGGACGGTTCCTTTGGTTCTATTTGACATAAAAACTGCAGCTTTAGTCCAGAAAGTTTGACTGAAGCTCCGCTGAGAGAAGAGCTGTTGGATTGTTTCATCTCCTTTGCACAGAAACAGCAGCTGTCGTCTGTGTTTAACTTCAATCTTTGCAACGTTTTTGTCTGGATAGACATGAAGGAGTTTAAAGGTCATTTCTTTGATTTTGTTCTTGATGCAGACCGTCTCTCCAGCCTCCAGGCCTGGCTCCAGGCTGTTCCCCCGGATCTGGAGCTCCAGCAGGAAGCTGCTGCCGCTCGCCCTGTGGGTCGAATGTTGTTTCTGATTAATTAGTTTGAGCATTTATTTATATCCATTCCATTTATTAATATCTGATTTTCAACTTTCTGAGTTTGTGGGTTGGATTTGGATTGTTTTTGACTGTCCTGCTTCCTGCTTCCTGTTTCCTGTTTCCTGCTTCCTGCTTCTGTTTTTTTGGCTTATCCATTTTATTTTTTTTTTTAAATTGAAAGAAAACAAACATACAAACTCTTGCAGGGGCAAACAGACAATCAAGAAAATAACACAAGCAAAAAGATAAGAACTAGAAGGGGAGGGGGACAATCCAACATGGCGCAAGAAAACCAACACAAGTTAACGTCAGTTAAATCTCCTCTGCTCTGCTCTGCTCTCAGATCAAGAGAAAACGGGACATATCAAGGATTTTTTTTGGGAACAGCACCTGACACTCTTTTCAGAGACAGAAAATAAAGGTTAACTGTTTTTTGAAATAATTAAAGGAGGTTTTTTGTTCTTCCATGTATTCCAGTATAAATGATATTTTGCCAGCAGATGAATGATGCTGACACCAGTAGATAAAGCCGTCTGGATACGTTCTGTGATCTAACATGTCAGAGAGACTCTGAACGTCACTGGACTTCAGGGAAATCCAGTTTGTAACGTCAGCCCAACATGTTCCGGGAGAGGACAGGGAAAACAGGTGTCCTAAAGATTCATTTCATCCGTCACAGAAAAGCACAGGGATTAACTTCAAAGCCAAATCTGTATTTTAAGAATTCTCCAACCAGGTAAATCTTGTGAATAATTTCAAAATGTGTTTCCTTCATCTTCGGGGGAATCGGCCGCTTCACAAAGCACTTCTGACCGAGTTTCCACATCATGGAATTGTGGCTGGATCTGTCTTTTATAATTACAAAACAGGATTGATCTGAATCTGTTTCATAAATCTGTTGTTAAATCCAGTTTCTTTTAGTTGACATCCTTGGACCGACGGCTCAGGCAGTGAAGGAGCCACGCTGGAATGCCGTGGTGTTCTGGATCAGGTGTATTCATGGGACTGGAACTGCTTTACAGACTTTAGTGAATTCTGACCTGAAACTATTCAAATTAAACTTGTTAGTAAAGATTTGAAAGTCAATAAAATGTCCTCCCTCATCCAACAAATCAGTCACAAGGCACAGGACCAAGGTACGTTTTATCAGTTTGATTTCCTGTTAAAATGACCCATAAAATGGGCCATTTTCTCATTTTTTCCCAAAAACGAAAAAACGAGAATTCAACTCGTTTTTTCGTTTTTCCGTTCTGACTGACAAAATGGATTTGCCACTCGTTTTTTCCTTTTTGACAGGTGGGTGGGGCTTAGCGCTGATTGGCTCATGTTTGCACCGTGCTCTTCAGAGTAAAAGTCTATCTTTACACGATTCTGTCAGACTGCAGCAGCTCCAGGCTCCCGTCAGGACTGGAATATCTCATCGTAGCTACGTATATTATCACGACGTACACATGATGACTCTGTGCTTTGCTGCTCTTTGCTTCTAATCGTTGGCCTCTGAACTGCATTTTTTCAACTCCTGACTTCATGAAAGCAGTTCCAAAAAATGACCAGCAGGATTCGCCCTGTATTGATCTCCTCATCTCCGTGTTCCGTGCTCAATGTCTTAATCAATCGAAATGTGAAAAAAATAAAAGTCATGCGGTTGTTTCTTAATCAAGCTCTCAGTGGACTGCAGCGTCAATCATCTGTGGTCAGTGGAGGCACACAGTGGAGTTCTGCAAGTTGTTGGACTGTTTTTATGTGTTGCAACGTAAATATCATAAATCCAGGACAACAGCTCGCTTCAATACACGTTTCAAATGGTACTTCTGCCAGAGAAGCATCATAATTCATTTCCACACATGACATGATGACTGAAACTGGAGCCATTACAGTCACAATGGTCTTATTGTTGTTATACAGTGTACAGTGAAATTGGATAGTTTCTCTTTTCCAGTTCAGGCACAACAAATAGAACAGTGTTTGGCCACACCTCCCTTCTTCTGGACTATAATAATAATAATAATGTATAAAGTGAGATGAACATCAGTCCTCTTTACCTGTGCTTGGGAATGGTCAGTATCCTTTCTGATGGTCGTCTCATGTCAGCAGTGTGAACCCGTGCTCTCAGAATGTTGGCATGCTGGGCAGATGGAGTCTTTCTAAACTGAAAGATTCAATCCCAAACTCTCCCCCTACTAATTTGCATGTGTTAGTTTATCTTTTGCATATTTTAAATCACATGAACATTCAATGAATCAATAAATTCAGTCTTTTCTCTAACTTCTTTGCGTGTCAGTTGCCTGCAAAAGGAGTTTAACATCAAACAGGAGTTACGGGGTTTGTCTGGAGTAAGTATGAAGAAACTGCCAAGAGCAGTCTGACACTTTGATGTATAACCAGTCAGGATGTTTCCAGTAGTGACAGCAGAGACAGGAAGCTGCAATGGCCTCAGTATACCCTACTGTGGTTATGCCATAATGGACTTTGAAGTAGAAGGTGTAAAAATTCCGGGGAAAGGTGTTGTTATTGTCAAGGATGATTGCTCCACCCACTGCTCATTGGGATGAATGTGATTGGTGCATGTTGGGATGCTGTTTTTAAACAGGGAAAGCCAGCTCTCTCCCCTCAGAAATGGAAGCCATGGCGGGAAGCGTTTGCGGTGTGCCGGAGGACCATCGTAACCACACCAGAAGATGGGTTCTTGGGCTTTGTCCGCCCTGCGAGTCGACAACAGGTTCACGTACCACCAAGGACTGAAATGATTGTGTGGGGCCGCACTTGCGTGGGGCCAAGCAGCCCTGACTTCCCAGCGGTATTGGAGGCTATGCCTGGAACAGAAGCATGGGGAGTAGCAAGGACCTTATCGGTTGTGCGAAGTGGGAGGGTCCCTGTTCGTATTTGCAACCCCCATGTATATCCAGTCACCATAGATTGCTACCAGAAGCTGGGCCAGTTGTACCGCGTGGAAGACGTGGATGTCCAGGGGTCCCAAGACCTGAGCTTGACTTTGGGCCCGGATGATGTCGTGGAGGTGGGAATGGTGGACACCCAGAGCCCCCACCACAAAGAGTGCACTGAAGAAGTGAGTAAGCCTGCTGACTGTCATCATTTAACGCCACAGCAGCAGCTGGAGCTCAGAGCTCTGCTACAGCGGTGGGAGAAGGTTTTTGCTGCGGATGAAGAGGATTTTGGACGCACCGACTTGGTGCAACATCGCATTCACACTGGGGATGCTCCTCCCATCAAAGAAAGGTATCGACCCTTGCCCCCATCTATGTACAAAGAGATAAAGACCCTGCTTGCAGATATGCTCGACAAAGGTGTTGTCCGTGAGAGCTGCAGTCCTTGGGCCGCACCAATTGTCCTCGTCAGGAAGAAGGATGGCAGCTGGAGATTCTGCGTGGACTACAGGAAACCTAATTCGGTCACACAGAAAGATGCATTCCCACTTCCACGGATCGAAGAGACACTGACTAGTCTGACCAGAGCAGAATGGTTTTCCACATTAGACCTTGCTAGTGGGTACTGGCAAGTTGAGATGGACCCCAGAGACCGTGAAAAGACAGCTTTCACCACGCCTGTTGGACTGTTTGAGTTTGAGCGGATGCCTTTTGGGCTCTGCAATGCACCTGCTACTTTCCAGCGGTTGATGCAGCAGTGTTTGAGCGGTCAAATAACTGAGTCTCTCTTGGTGTACCTTGATGATGTGATCATTTATTCACCTGACCTCTCCTCCCACTTACAGCATCTGGAGGAGGTGTTCCAAAGATTTTGGCAACATGGACTTAAGCTCAGGATGGATAAGTGCAAACTGTTTCAACACGAGGTGAAGTTTCTGGGCCATGTGGTTGACAAGGCTGGGGTAAGACCAGACCCAGACAAAATCTGTGCCGTGTTAGATTGGCCTGCACCTGCAACTGTACATGAGGTCCGAGCCTTTCTTGGCTTAGCAGGTTATTATAGACGATTTGTACCGAACTTTGCTATAATTGCCCGGCCACTGAATAGCCTGTTGAGCGGCGTGCCCGTTAAGAAAAACTCGCAGATTCGGATCCAGTGGTCTCCAGAATGTCAGGCTGCTTTTGAACGATTAAAGTCGGCCTTGACCCAGCCACCTGTCTTGGCCTATGCAGACTTCACTAAACCTTTTGTTGTTTACACAGACGCCAGCAACCAAGGCCTTGGTGCTGTTTTGGCACAAGTGCAGGACAACCAGGAGCGTGTAATCGCATACGCCAGTCGGAGCTCACACCCAACAGAGAGAAACACCACACACCACAACATCAAGCTTTATTAGAATCATCTGGACATTTTGAGTTAGAAAGAAACAAACTGACTGGAGCAACACGTTGAGACAGAGACGGGGATGGGGACAGCCAGGGACGGTCAGGGACACGGGGGGACGGTCAGGGACAGGGCGGCAGGTTGAGACAGGGCTGGGTCTGGAACTTCCCGTCCTCTGGAGGATCTCCACAGTCGATCAGCGGTCTCCCAAAGAAGGCGAAGTTCTGCTGCCTGAAGACACACACACACACACACACACACACACACACACACACACACACACACCCACCATCAGCGGTGGCTGCGGATTGGTTGCCGTGGAGACGCTGCGGTCCAACCTGTACTTGCTGTAGTCCGGCTCGCAGACTCTCTGCCGGACCCTCCGAGCCGACCCACAATTCCTCTGGCAGAAACCCCAAGATCCCCAGGAGGCCCAGCGGCCCGGCACTGCGGCAACGCAACGCAACACACAGCAACGCAACACAACAGCAGCACAACACACAGCAACGCAACGCAACAGCAGCACAACACACAGCAATGCAACACACAGCAACGCAACACACAGCAACGCAATACAACAACACAACCACACACAGCAACGCAACGCAACAGCAGCACAACGCACAGCAATGCAACGCAACAGCAACACAACACACAGCAACTCAACGCAACAACACAACCACACACAGCAACGCAACACAACACACAACAACGCAACAACACAACAACACACAGCAACGCAACAACACACAGCAACACAACAACAGACAGCAATGCAACAACACAACAACACACAGCAACGCAACGCAACAGCAGCACAACACACAGCAATGCAACACACAGCAACGCAACACACAGCAACGCAATACAACAACACAACCACACACAGCAACGCAACGCAACAGCAGCACAACGCACAGCAATGCAACGCAACAGCAACACAACACACAGCAACTCAACGCAACAACACAACCACACACAGCAACGCAACACAACACACAACAACGCAACAACACAACAACACACAGCAACGCAACAGCACACAGCAACACAACAACAGACAGCAATGAAACAACACAACAACACACAGCAACGCAACGCAACAACACAACAACACACAGCAATACAATACACAACAACACAACAGCAACGCAACACACAGCAACGCAACACACAGCAACACAACACACAGCAACACAACACACAACAACGCAACAGCACAACAACACACAGCAACACAACACACAACAACACAACGGCAATGCAACACACAACAACATAACACAAAAACACAACAAGACACAGCAACACAACAGCAACTCAACACAAGACACAGCACAACACCACACAACAAACAAGATACAACACAAAGAAAAACAACGCACAGAAACAACACGCGACAACAGGAAGATAAAACACGCAGTGACACACAACACACAGACACAGCACACGACAACACACGAGAGAAAAAACACGACAACACAGAAACAACACAGAATCAACACAACTACACAATCACAGTTATAGATTCATGTGCTGCACCTGCGTCGGCCATATTGGATGGGTATACAGGTCAGCAGGTTAGAGGTGCAGTCTGTGTTTCAGGGTCAGAGGTCAGGTTGTGGTCTGGGCTCTGGGGTTGGAGGTCAATGTGTCTGTGTTCTGGGGTCAGAGGTCAGGGTGTCTGTGTTCTGGGGTCAGAGGTCAGGGTGTCTGTGTTCTGGGGTCAGAGGTCAGGGTGTCTGTGTTCTGAGGTCAGAGGTCAGGCTGGACTCACCCAGGCAGCCCTGGACGTCGTAGCAGTGGCGCCGGTCCTGCAGGTCCCCGCTGCAGATGGCGCCGCCGTGGTCCCGGTGGAGACAGAAGCGCTCCCGGGTCTGGCGTCCGAACTCCGTCCTGCAGGTGATCTTGCGGTACGGGTTGTGGCAGTCCCCCCAGGGGGTCCAGTCGCTCCAGACCCCGTCCACTGCAACGCAGGACGCACCCTGAGGCGTCTCTCCCCAGCCCGTCCCCGTCCCCCCCCGCCCCCCCGGGTCCAGCGGTACCTGGACAGTGGACGTCCGTCAGACAGACGCGGGTCCGGCGGTCTTCCCCGGGACACGGGCGGCCGCCGTGTTTGGGGGCGGGGCTATCGCACCGCCGGACGGACGCCTGAAGCCCCGCCCCACAGGTGACGGGACAGGGAGAGAACTCCGACCAGGACCCCCAGGCCCCGTCCACCGGGCAGGGGGGCAGCTGGACGCAGTCCTCCCGCTGACTGTCGTCGCCGTGGCAACCTCCGCCCGGCGGGTTGGCGGAGGGGGCGGGGTTAGTGCAGGAGCGGCGGCGGATCCTCACCGAGGCGCCGGCGTCCGGAACGCAGGGAGACGAGCACTCGGTCCAGACGGTCCATCCAGACCAGAACCCGTCCACTGAGACACAGAGACAGTGTGTGTGTGTGTGTGTGTGTGTGTGTGTGTTACAGCCCAGCTCAAGGGCATTGCATTGCATTGTTGCATTGCTGTTGCTGTTGCGTTGCTGTGTCTGGTTGTGCTGTTGCGTTGTGTTGCTGTGTGTTGTTGCGCTGCATTGCTGTGTGTTGCGTTGCGTTGCTGTGTGTTGTGTTGCTGTTGCGTTGTGTTGCTGTGTGTTGTTGCGTTGCATTGCTGTGTTGCGTTGCGTTGCTGTGTGTTGTGTTGCTGTTGCGTTGCGTTGCTGTGTCCGGTTGTGATATTGCGTTGCGTTGCTGTGTGTTGTGTTGCTGTTGTGTTGCGTTGCTGTGTCTGGTTGTGTTGTTGCGTTGCGTTGCTGTGTGTTGTTGCGTTGCGTTGCTGTGTGTTGGGTTGCGTTGCCGCAGTGCCGGGCCGCTGGGCCTCCTGGGGATCTTGGGGTTTCTGCCAGAGGAATTGTGGGTCGGCTCGGAGGGTCCGGCAGAGAGTCTGCGAGCCGGACTACAGCAAGTACAGGTCGGACCGCAGCGTCTCCACGGCAACCAACCTGCAGCCACCGCTGATGGTGTGTGTGTGTGTGTGTGTGTGTGTGTGTGTGTGTGTTCTTGTATTTCTATCCTTGTCGGGGCCAAATGTCCCCACAAGGATAGCAAAACGTGGAACGACGTGCCTTGTGGGGACCTTTTTCCGGTCCTAAGTAGGAGAAACAGTGTTTTCTTGACCATGTTGTTGTTACTGAAAAAAGTAAAAGTGCAAAAACATTTCTTTAGGGTTAGGCTTTGTTGTGGTGTGGGTTAGGGTTAGGGTAAGGGTCAGGGTTAGGGGCTAGACATGAATGGGAGTCAATGGACGGTCCCCACAAGGATAGAAATACAAGACTGTGTGTGTGTGTGTGTGTGTGTGTGTGAGCGTGTTTGTGTGTGTGTGTGTGTGTGTGTGTTACCTGGACAGGGACTCTCACACACGCTGGTCTGGCTGCTCTGTCCCTCGCAGTACCGGCCGCCATGTTTCGGAGTGGGACTGTCGCACTTCCTGTTGGACAGCTGAAGCCCCGCCCCACAGGTGACGGAACACGGGCCCGGTGGAGACCACGCCCCCCAGTGGCCGTCCACTGCAGGAACAGCCAATCAGAGCGCAGGTCGGTCTCCCCGTCCTTCGTGGCGACGGGTCAGGGACCGTCCAACTCACCGGGACAGTTCGGGAGCTCGCTGCAGTCCTGCAGCTCCGAGTCGTCTCCAGGGCAACGGTTACCGGGGACCGGCGTGTCGGTGGATGGGGCGGGGTCGGAGCAGGACCGCCGGCGCTGTCTGGTGGGGACGGGGACACCGCGGCGCCGGTCATCAATACAGGAAGCAGAACAGCTGGACCAACCGGACCAAAGGGACCATCCACCATGAACTGGGAGACAGACGGAGCAGGACCGACAGGAGGGGACAGATGGATGAGGACAGATGGAGGAGGACAGATGGAGGAGGACAGATGGAGGAGGACAGATGGAGGAGGGCAGACAGGAGGGACTTGTTGATTTTAAAATAGAACTGGAGAAGGTCCAACAGAACCGTCACCCTGGATCCGGGCCCTGCTGGGCTCAGCCTGAAGGGGCGACGGGGTCCATAAGACCACCTGGAACCAGGACACCCTAGGTCAGAGGTCAATGATCGACTTTGTTGTCGTGTCATCTGACCTCTGACCTCGTGTTTTGGACACTCAGGTGAAGAGAGGAGCAGAGCTGTGGACCGATCTCCACCTGGTGGTGAGTTGGATTCGCTGGCGGAGGAGGAACCGGACAGACTTGGCAGACCCAAACCAGTTGTGAGGGTCTGCTGGGACCGTCTGGTGGAACCCTCTGTCAGCAGGGTTTTCAACTCCCACCTCCGGGAGAGCTTCTCTCAGGTCCCGAGGAGGCTGGGGTCATGGAGTCCAGTGGACCGTTCTCCATGTTCTCCACCTCCATTGTGGAAGCAGCTGCCCGGAGCTGTGGTCTCCAGGTCTCCGGTGCCTGTCGTGGCGGAACCCCGAACCCGGTGGTGGAGACAGGAAGTAAGGGCTGCCGTCCAGCTGAAGAAGGAGTCCTATCGAGCCCTGGTGGCTCATGGGACTCCAGAAGCAGCTGACGGGAACCAGCAGGCCAAGAGAACTGCAGCCCGAGTGGCTGTGGAGGCAAAAACTCGGGTCTGGGAGGAGTTCAGGAGGCCATGGAGGAGGACTACCGGTCTGGCAAACCGTCCAGCGTCTCAGGAGCGGACAGCAGGTCTCCACTAGCTGTCTCCAGTGGAGGACGGGAGCTGCTGTCCTCCTTTGTTGTTGGCTCCATCGATCTGGAGAGATCATGGGGGGTGGTGCCGTGGGTTTTCAGTCAGGGAGCTGCAGCGCCGGGCGTGACTGCAGAGGCCGATACGGGATCCGCAGATCCTGCTCCGCCGCTGCAGATGAGCTCCTCGCAGTGTGGTGGGATGTCTGCGGAGTGTCCTCTCCCCCCAGCGGGTATCTCTTCTCTCCTCTGCTGTTCTGAGGACATCCTGGGTGGAGGTCCGCCAATCAGAACGTTCGGACGCGGCTGACTCCAGGTCAGAGGGGTTGGAGCCTCCAGCTTTGAGGTGATGCTGGCAGACGTCCTTGAACCTGAGAGCTGGGCGTCGCTTTGACCTGTTTCCAGCAGCCAGTTCCCCGACAGCAGGTCTTTTGGGATGCGGCCGTTGTTCATTCGGGTGACGTGGCCAAGCCATCGCGGTGGAGGAGGAGCTGCCGTCCTCCACTGGGGACATCATAGGACGGTGGAAGGAAGACTTCCAGGACCTCCTCAATCCCGTCGCCACGTCTGCCTGGAGGAAGCAGAGGCTGAGGTCTCAGAGGTGGACTGAGGTCTAAGGTCTTACAGCTGGACTCGTCCATCACCCAAGCTGAAGTCAACTGGGTCAGCTCCTGGGTCTCAAGGCACCGGGTGTTGATGAGGTTCTCCCAGAGTCCCTTCAGTCTCTGAATGTGAGACTGTCTTGGTTGACTCATCTCTGCAACATCGTGTGGCAGTCGGGGACGGAACCTCTGGACTGGCAGACCGGGGAGGTGGTCCCCCTTTTTAAAAAGGGGGACCCGAGGGTTGGTCCAGCTATGGGGGGGAGGTTCACACTCCTCAGCCTCCCTGGGAAAGTCTGTTCCAGGTCCTGGAGAGGAGGATTCCACCGATAGGTGAACCTCAGATCCAGGAGGAACAATGTGGTTTTGGTCCTGGTCCTGGTCCTGGAACCCTGGACCAGCTCGAGACCCTCCATAGGGGGTCCAGGGTTCGTGGGAGTTCGCCCGACCAGTCCACATGTGTTTTGTGGACTTGGAGAAGGCGTTGGACAGATGTTAACGAGCTCATCCGGACAGATGTTAACAAGCTCACCTGGACAGATGTTAACGAGCTCATCCGGACAGACGTTAACGAGCTCACGTAGACAGATGTTAACGAGCTCATCCGGACAGATGTTAACAAGCTCACCTGGACAGATGTTAACGAGCTTATCCAGACAGATGTTAACGAGCTCATCTGGACAGATGTTAACAAGCTCACCTGGACAGATGTTAACGAGCTCATCCGGACAGACGTTAACAAGCTCATCCGGACAGACGTTAACAAGCTCATCCGGACAGACGTTAACAAGCTCACCTGGACAGATGTTAACGAGCTCATCTGGACAGATGTTAGCGAGCTCACCTGGACAGATGTTAACGAGCTCATCTGGACAGATGTTAGCGAGCTCACCTGGAAAGATGTTAACGAGCTCACCTGGACAGATGTGAATGAGCTCACCTGGACAGGCGCTGGTCACCTCACAGGCTTGTGTCTCTTCTGAAGGACCACTGCAGGACGAGAGACACTCAGGACTACTGGAGCAGACTCTCTCTCTCTTCCGGAGGCCGAGTCCTCCACAGGTGACGGAGCAGTGAGACCAGTCCGTCCACGGCCTCCACCCGGCTGAGAACCAGAGACAGCGGTCCAGCACGGACTGGGTATGTGTGTGTGTGTGTGTGTGTGTGTGTGTGTGTATACCGTCGCAGCAGGTTCCGCTGCACGGCTCGGTCTGCAGTCGGTCGTTCTCGCACTCTGATTGGTTGATGCTGAAACACTTCATGCGGCGCTGTCTCACTCCGTCCCCACAGAGGACATTACAGGGAGACCAGGAGGACCAGGGGCTCCAGACAGAAGGGCTGGACACACACACACACACACACATACACACGCGCAAACACACACACACACACACACACAAACACACACACACCAGTGACACTTTCACATATGAGCAATTTCAGTCTGTGTATGTGTGTGTGTGTGTGTGTGTGTGTGTGTGTGTGTGTGTGTGTGTGTGTGTGTGTGTGGACTGACCCACAGAACTGACACACTCCGTCTGTTGCTAGGTAACCGTACGCCGGGTTCTGACAGCAGCTGTCTTTGCCGACCTCTCCCAGCTCCTCGTCACACACACCTGAGGTCACGTTAAAGTGTGCGAAACACCGCACACCATCTGGACACGCACACACACACGCGGTTTCCTGTTTCAGAGGGACCAGAGGCGTGACGGAGCGAGATGTGGATCAGGACCAGACTCACCTGAACGCCGCACAGGAACCAGAACCAGAACCAGAACCAGGACCGGGACCGGGACCAGAACCTTCAGCAGCCCCCGAGTCTCCATATTCACTCAGACTTCAGTCTGCGTTTCCACTGGCGAGTGTGTGTGTGTCTGTGTGTGTGTGTGTGAGGCAATGCTGGGCTTTTTCAGGTTCATGAACTTTACAGGAAGTCTGATGTTTATACACACACACACACGCACACACGTACGCACGCACGCACACACAAAGTCCTAACTCTGACCCAGACCCTAAACCTGACCTCAGCCTGGCTCTAAATCCAGTCTTCATCTCATAAAGTTCTGTCAGAAAGTGAAGACCTGCTAAATGTCTTCAGTCTGTTGGTTTAAAACTCATTCTGGTCTCACTGTTCACTATGTACAAGAACACACACACACACACACACACACACACACACACACACACACACACACACACACACACACAGACAGACACAGACACAGACACAGACACAGACACACACAGACACAGACACAGACACACACACACACACACACGCACACACACACACACACACGCACACACACACACACACACACACACACACACACACGCACACACACACACACACACACACACACACACACGCACACACACACACACACAGACACACACACACACACACACAGAGGAATCAATTAAATAAACAGCCGTCAATGAAACACACACACACACACACGCACGCACACACACACACACAGACACACACGCACACACACACACACACAAACACACACAGGCACAGACACACACACACACACAGGCACACACACACACACACACACGTTCTGCCTTTGCTGAACCTGAGCTGCAGTCAGTCCACAAGCCCCGCCTTCTTTCTGCGCAGTGTGTGTGTGTGTGTGTTTTGTGTTGTTTGTGTGTCCTGTTGTTCCATTTGCATCTGATACAGAAGGAGCCAGAGGTCAAATGACAGCCGACGCCACTCTAGTGCAATATTATATTTATTTCTTACAGTGAATTTTGGTTGCCATACAAGAAGTCGGTGTGGTGTCAGGGGTCGGGGGTCGGGGGTCGGGGGTCGGTTACAGGGAAACTTGTCTCTCTTTTCGTTTCGGTTAATTAATTCGACTCTAAAATGATCGAGCAGCACAAAATTACAGCAACATAGAAAACAGGAACATTTTCCCACAATCCCCCGAAACGCCTTAGAATCTATGAAAGGCTGAAGAGGCTCCGCCCACGAAGAACTGAAAGAGAAGGAACAGAAAGAAACGGAGGGATGGAGGACGGCAGCCGGGGGGGGGGGGGCACAGCAGGCGGAGCTCTGCTGCTCCTGCTGGACTCACAGGAAGGGGGGGGTCTGAGGGGGTCTGGGTGGTCTGAAGGGGTCTGCAGGGGTCTGGAGGGGTCTGAGGACAGGTCTGAGGGGATGTGGGGGGTGGGGGGTGAGGGGGGGTCTGGAGCGCACAGGGCAGAGCGTCCGGCTTCCTCCACCCAGTTGCAGCTCACACTGTGCCAGAGCTGACAGAACCTTCTAGAACCTCTAGAACGTCAACAACGCCAGTCTTAATCTCTTCCTGTGGAAACGTCCTGTCGGCTCCCAGGAACACGTTTCTGTTCCTCACTTTTCTCTATGACATTAGACGCGTGTGTCTTCATCCACTTTTAAATCAAACTCCGTCCGGGTGTCAGCTGGTATCGGGTTTTCAGTTCCGTCTGTCTGAAGTTCACATTTAAACTACACTGATTTGTGCTTTTCTACATTTCTACATTCTGCTCTATTTCTTTTCTCGGTGCTGCTGCAGCTCTGCAGCGCCCCCTGCGGGACAAATAAAGGACTTTCAGTTTCAATTCGATTTAATATAACGCTCTAGAACCCTCTAGAATGCCACGCTCGGTTTGGCTTGGCTCGGCTCGGCTCAGCTTGATTCGGTTCGGCTCAGTTCGGATCAGCTCGGTTCGGTTCGGATCAGCTCGGCTCAGCTCGATTCGGTTCGGCTCAGTTCGGTTCGGTTTGGTTCGGATCAGCTCGGCTCAGCTCGATTCGGTTCGGCTCAGTTCGGATCAGCTCGGTTCGGTTTGGATCAGCTCGGCTCAGCTCGATTCGGTTCGCGCTCAGTTCGGCTCAGTTTGGATCGGCTCGGTTCGGCTCAGGATCCACTCAGTTTTGTTGTTTCCACAGACCTATGTTTCTAATGAAACCCGTTTCCATGGCGACGCTCTGGTTGGAACCCGGTGCAGTTCTCCTGCGGGGCCAGCGGGCGGCGCCGCAGAGAACAAACCACCAGGAGAACGCTGCGTTTCCATGACAACGGTGTGAAGGGCTTCAGGAGGGCGGAGGTGGGGGGGTGGGGGTGGAGATGTTTAAGGCATTCTCTACAGGGCGGGGTGGGGGCAGGGCCGGGGGCGGGGCCGGGGCACATCAGGTCAGGTCCGACTACTATAGCTCCGCCTCCATAGAACGTATTTCATAGCTATACATAGAATCCCAGCATCCATCTGCTAAACTCTTATTTACACGATTCGTCCGAGCAGCTCCAGACCGAGACCCGGCAGAACCCCTCCACCCGGGTCCACCCGGGTCCGGTCCCGGACTGGAGCTGCAGGAAGAGGAGAACCCTCCGTCTGGACTCCAGCTCTGGTCCTGAACCACGGCGTCAGGACTGGAACCATTAGCTTTAGCATTAGCATTAGATTTAGCATTAATCCAGTGGTCTCCAGTGAAGATCGACTGTTACTATTCTATTAAACTCCAGATCGCTGCAGGAGGGGCGCTTCGATGAGCTAACTCAGAGACAGCAACAGTGGTTAGCATTAGCCTCATTAGCATTAGCCTGTGTCTGCAGTTAGCGCTGCTGAGGCTGAAAAGGGACTAAAGAGTGAATCAAGTAATCCGTTCATCGGGGAGGTCATCCTGCAGAGTGCCTCGGACTCTGTTTGGGGATTTTTCTCCACATTTCGTATTTCTTAATGGAATAAACAATAAAATTCCTCGTTGCGCCACAAGGCGGCGCAGTGAGCTGCTGCTAGCATCCAGACCGGAGGAAGTTCAGAGGTCAGACTTGCTTCCTGGTTTTTCCTGCAGACCTGCGACAGACCTCTCCTGGACCCGGACCGTGGGATTCGCGGTCCTGGTCCAGTCCGCAGTCCCGGCTCACGTTTCTGGACCCAGAATCCACCGAGCTCTGGTCTGAGGCAGTTAGCTCCAGTTAGCATGGCGCTAACTGGCCTGATATACGACTCTCTTCTCTTAGTGTAGAAAACGTTCAGGTAGTCACTTCGCGAAATAAAAATATCTCTTCTCTGTGAAAACAGTTTTTACTCTCGATATAATCTACATGTTCGACTTTGTAAATATTCCACTGCTAACAACTTTAGCGTATTTAAAATGGTGAAAAGCTAAACGAAGGGGAAACAAGGTTCTGAGGGGATTTTAACACTCAAACAGTCTGGGAACATTGCGGGTTCCGGGTTCTCCTGCTTTTCTGGATCACTCATGTCAGACTCCATTAGCGTAGCTTAGCATAGCGACTGCGAGCTGTCGGTATTAGCGTGGTTCTCTCATCCTCTCCCTCTGGTTCTTCTGAGAACATGAAATGAGTTCCTGAGTTTGATCTTCCTTCGTTCATGCTAACGGTGAGCTACGTCCCGCTAGCTAAAGGAGAACCACGTTCTTTATGATCTGGGAAGGGAAGGTGAGCTTCTGGAGTTAGCATCTCATGTTAGTGCTAACACCAGCAAAAGTTAGCATCTGATGTTGGCTCTAGCACCAGAAAAAGTTAGCATCTGATGTTAGCTCTATAGCCAGCAAAATTTAGCATCTGATGTTAGCTCTAATGCTAGCAAAACTTAGCATCTCATGTTAGCGCTAATGCAGGCAAAAGTTAACAGATGCTAACAGATGCTTACAGATGGTAACATGCTAACAGATGGTAGAACATGCTAATAGATGCTAACAGATACTAACAGATGGTAGCAGATGCTAATATATGCTAACAGATACTAACAGATGGTAGCGGATGGTAACATGCTAACAGATGCTAAGAGACGGTAACAGATGCTAATGGATGTTAACAGATATGAACAGATGGTAGCGGATGGTAACATGCTAACAGAGGGTAGCAGATACTAATAGATACTAAGAGGTGGTAGCAGATGCTAACAGATGCTAACTGATATAGCGGATGCTAACAGATGCTAGTGCTGCTCTCGCTGTGCGATCGGGGCGTATCGGGTACTGATGGGTGAAAATGCGGCGAAAGATAAAAATTATTGCGATTCGTACAAATCTGCTCTGCTTTAGCTCCTGAAAGCTAACGGAGTGATCCCGAAAAAAAGCCTGAGGGGAGATTTCCCACAATGCCTGTTTCCTGGAAACCATGTGATTCTCTCATCTTCTACCACTTTACACACGGGTGCCGGACTAGCATTAGCATTAGCATTAGATTTCATACGTGAGGTGGAAGAGGGTCCGACTAAAGTAACAGTTCTAGTTCTCTACTCTGTGAGGAGGAAGTGAGGCCACACACACGCGCAAACACACACACACACACACACACACACACACACACTTGTCTGGCGCTCGGCAGCGCCTCCTCTGGCAGACAGCCGGTGTCACACTCTGAAGGCAATCACAACAATGGGAATGTATGTGTGTTTGTGCGTGTGTGTGCTCAGGGTGTGCAGTGTGTGTGTGTGTGTGTGTGTGTGTGTGTGTGTGTGTGTGTGCTCAGGGTGTGCAGTGTGTGTGTGTGTGTGTGTGTGTGCGCGTGTGTTTCAGTTCAAACACGTCAGCTAAGGTTCTTATTTTGACACAAACAGGTGAAAAAGAAAAAAAGAGAAACCAACAAAAAAAAGAAAAATGGAATCTATCTGTTTTTTTATCTCCGCCGTCGGGATTCGAACTCCGGTGGAAATCTAGTGAAGAAATATTCTCTGAACAAATCTAGCAAAGATAGAAAAGGAGCGACGACCAGCTCAGCTGGTGTGTGGCGTCTGGAAAAAGTCTTCAGTGTTCCGGAGGAAGAGGAGGCGGAGGAGGAAGAGGAGCGACGTCACGTTCCACCAGCATCCTCACAATCTCCCAGGATCCTCTGGGAGTTAGGGGGCGGGGCCTATCTGTCCTGCAGCAGCTTGAGGGCGCGCTCGATGTTCATGCGGTGGCCCACCCGGGTGACGCCCAGGTCGATGAGGTCGTCCTTCTGCAGCGACGGCAGGTGCGCGCCCTCGATCTCGTTGTCCAGGAAGGCGTGGCGGTGCTCGCCCAGGTGCAGGCTGTCCAGCCAGTCCGCCACGTCGTGCTTGCTCCACAGCTCCACCGGCTTGGCGGCGAACGGCTTGCCGGACGCCGCCACCGCCTGCATCAGCGTGAGCGGCGAGGGCGAGCGGGAGCCGGCGCCGCCGCCGCTGCCGCACGAGGAGCTCAGGCTGTAGCCGCCGCCGCCGCCCAGGGGCGGCGTGGGCAGGCCGAACACGTCCGACAGGGCAGGGGACGCCGGGGGGGGCAGCGAGGAGCAGGCGGAGTCCGGCGGGCTGCAGGGGAGCGTCTGGGATGGCAGGCTGCCGGGCGGCGTGGAGGGTGGGGCCACCGCCGCCGCCGCGGGGCGCATTCCTGAGTCATCAGTGGGAGGTCTGAGGAGAGAGAGAGGGGTTCTGGTTATTGATTCTGAGTTTTAATCTGATTACTACATTACATTACGTTACCCCCCCCCCCCCCTCGCGGTTGCTAGCCTAGCAGACCTGCCTGTTTGTCAACCTCAGGAACTCATATCTGATTGGCTCTGGGACCAGGAAGTAGTGCCCATTTAGCCCCGCCCACCACAGCTCTACCTCCCACATCTCTCAGACTGAATGAACTACGGTTCTATGAATCCCTACTGACCGCCAGAGGCGGTGCTTAAAGCTCTGGAATGTTCCCTTTGCGCAGTTCGAGCATACCAACAACGTCACTCGTGGCCCCTGGGTGACCCAGGAACTGTAGAAGTTCGGGATTTTGATCCAGGATCAGCTCCTACAGAATCTTCTCGCGTGACCACGAGGATTCCGAGTGACAGAGGCGGAGCTTGAAGCACTGGAATGACGAATGCCAACTTGGTCACGAGGAATCAGAGAGCACCTCCCCGAGACGCCTCTGCAGGGCCCAGGACCACCCGCAGAGCATGCGGAGGCACAACGGCCAGCCTGTAGGACCTGGAGAAGGCGCCAGGTGTCGTCCAGATGCCGACAGTACATCGCTCATCCAGGGGCGCCCCCTACAGGGCGATCCATGACGTGGACACCGCCCTGGTGGAGCGGCAATGCACACCCTCGGGCAGAGGCCGGCCTGCAGCCTGATAGAAATGGTGAACAGTGTCCACCACCCAGTGGGACGGCGCCGCTGGAGAGAGCAGAGCCCTACTTGGGCCTCCGTAGACCAGCTTCCAGAGCTCTAAAGCCAGGTTTCCACTTGCACGATTCTGTGGCACGCATTGGCACGAATCGAGTCGCAAACTACTGGTAAAGTGGCGTGAAGTGTGCGTAAACCCGTCGTGACTGAGTGCCATGTCGGGATGAGAATTTTGAAATATTCAAAATTTTGGTCACGACAAAATATTGCGACCGGGACGTGAACTATGCGCCAACTGTTCGTGAACTCCTCGTGAACGCGTCGGGACAATGCAGGAGGATGCTGCCAGTCGTGGCATGGCACGCACTGTCACGCCACGACCCGGGGTTGGGGAAGCCTCCTTTTTATATGGCGTGCCAAATTGCACAACCACGTCGTGCCAATGCGGGAAGCATGTAAACTATGCGCGAACTACGCATGGATGCGCCGTGCCAGTTCGGGACACTGACGGGCGTGCATTCGTGAACTGATCATGAACTATTCGTGAACTAGTCGTGAACACTGTGGGAGCCTGCCGGTTCGTGACTCCAAAGTAGTGCAAGTGTAAACCTGGCTTATCTGGGCACAAGATCTCTGGCCGGCCCCCTGGGTCGGCTGACGGGGGGGCCACACTGAGCGAGTCGTAGCGGCTGGTTGGCTCGCAGCCATGACAACACCTTAGGAAGGAAAGCGGCAGTCACAGCGTGACGCCCGATCCATCCGGACGCCACTGAGGCATGCTGGGTGAATCGGCAGACTGCATAACTCCCCCACGTGTGTCGTCGTGGTAACGGACAGCCGAAACGCTGTCTGAGGCTGCACCCACTGCAGCCCCGCCGCTGCCAGGGGTCCAAAGGGAAGCGGACAAGATCTCCAGCACCAGACGCAGATCCCAGGTCGGCGTCCGTGGGCTCTGGGGGGGTGGGGGGTGAGCCTCAAAGCTGTCCTGAGGAAAGCTGACACCAGAGCCTGACCCCCAATCACGCCGCCTGCAACCGATGCACGGCGGCTGGTATAGACCCCACACACCCCCAGGGTGAACGGGGACCGGGCCATGTCCAAAAAGACTGCAGAAGTCCAGGACCACGGGGACCAGGCAGAGCACCGGGTCCCCCCTCCCCAGGGCCGCTGCACCACTGTGCAAAACAACCTCCACCCACTAACAGACACCGCCCAGTAGATGGCGCCCTAGCATTCAAGGCGGTGGCCTGACAGGCCCCGAACAGCTGCTCAGCAGCGAGTCGGGCCCCTCAGTCGCCAGGCGCAAAGACAGGGATGGCGAGGGTGGGGGTGCCCCACCAGCCCACCACGCTAAAACAGCAGGTCCCACCTGCTGAGAGGGCGCCACGGTCTGCAGCGGGAAAACCTGCGGAGCAGAGGCAACCAAGCCCGCAGTGAGCAGTGAGCCCCTCTGAAGCACCTGATAGGCATCGGCCAAAGCAGAGGATCTGCAGGAACGCCTACAGAAGGACCTGTGGCCCAGAGCGCACGAGTGCATCCTGGTCCAGAGGCCAGCGGGTCCCGGGGGGTCAAGTGGACAGTGAGCCACTTCCTGAAGCAATGCCCTGCGCACAGCCTCCCTATGGAGGCTCCGCCCCCTGGTGGAGGATCCCAGCAGGAGAGGGAGTCCGGCAGCACGGCGAGGCTCCTGCAGGAACACGACCTGCAGGCCGGCCGTCCACAACGCCACTGGGAGGCCTGCAACCACCAGACGGGCCTGACCGTGAGGCCCGGCTGAAACTACACCCAGGAGGGGGGTGGACCCCCCCGGTGGGGACCGGCGCCACTGCCCTAAGCTGAGCTCGCAAGGTCACCATAGCAGGGTCACCCTCCCCAGGGTCAAAACCTGGGGAGGGCACAGCACGGCCGTCACCAGCTCCAGGCGACGCCAGAGTGTGGCTCGGTGAAGACGGGGTCAGCACGATAGGCTGAGGGAGGGGGGCAAGCCGCCGGCACAGCCGATGCAACATCACCACGTCAGCAAGCAGTGGAGCCACATCCGGGAGAGGGAGCGGCCGCACGGCGGCACCAGCTCCTGCTGGGAACGAGGCCAGGGCGGACCCGTCCGAACTGACACCAGCAGTGTCGCTCAGCAAGTCAGACAAGGTCAGTGTAATAAGCTGAAGGCGGCACACGCCACCTACACAGCCGTCCCCGATGGCAGGGCCAACAAGGCGTAGCCGAGCCACGCTCAGGAGAGGGAGCGGCGGCACAGCAGTGCCCTCCCCCTTCTGCCCTCTCGCTACAGGTGCCCTGCTCCAGAGCAGGCACCAATAAGCCAGAAGAACGCACAACAGCGCCTCCACTGGCAGTGCCCAAGCCGCCACCGCAGGGTCCAACAGCAGGGGAAGCAGCACACGCGGCCTATAGCATACAGCTAGCCAACGCTAGCTCTGCCGCTATCGAGGATCGTCCTGACAAGCCAAGGGAGGCGTGCACGAATAGTGCTCCATCCAGCAGGGGAACGGCTGCTGCAGCAGCCCCCTCCACCATCAGTCCGCAAGTAGCGCCACCTGTTAGAGCGGGGGCGCAGCGCAAATCACCGGGCGAGCAGCTCAGAGAGCCAAACCCGGGCGGAGGGCCCAGCAGCCTCCTGCGCCATCCGCCTCCCTCGCAGTGCCACCCGCCGGTAACGGTGGCGTGCACGCAACAGGCTGATACGACAGTGACAGGCTGGGGGAGGGGCGCACGCCGTACTACCAAGCCCATGAACACCAGCTGAGGCCGTGCTCAGGAGAGGGGACTTCCGCCCAGCAGTACCCTCGTTGCCGCGCCGCCGGAGCGGTACCAGTCCAGAAGAACAGTAGCATACAAGAGGCAGAGGGAGGAGGCGCGTGTCACCTGCACAATCAACCTCAACCACCGGCTAGCCAGCCGGCTGAGTCACCTGCTGGAGAGGGACAGCTGCCCCCTCTTCCATCAGCCGCCACCCGTCCACTGCCAGGGGCGAGGGGAAAGGGGGGGTGCGCCCAGTACCCAGAAGCAAAAGGACAAAGCGATGCAGTAAGCTGAGGGAAGGCAGCCCACGCCGCCTGCACAGCAAACCAGACACCATCCAGGAGCAGCAGAGAGAGCGGCCACCAGGCGGCTCTCTCTCCCCTCCTGCCTGACCGCCGCGCCGCGCGCAGCAGGACAGAGTAACGGCAGCGCGGAAGCTGAGGGAAGGAGGCGCACGACGGAAGGAGGCGGTGAGACGCGGGTCTGCATGCTGTGGAAAAGGGGTCTTAAAAAAAAAAAAGATCGTTAGTGGGTCGAAGACACGGGTCGACCCGTAGCTGCAGTGGGACAGGGGTACAAGTGGGTGCGGGGGGAAAACGATTGCCACCCGCCGGAGCGGGAGCAGGAGCGGTGCCTTCTGCCCGCACACACACCACTTCCTGGCCGCTCAGCCGAGCCAGCGGCCGTACGCCTCCCCCCGCCGTGCTCCTCGCCCGCCGCGGCGGCACCTCGCACGCCCCCGGCGCCGGGGCCACCAGCCGCGCACTCGCCTGCACGCTCATCGGTGCAATAGGAAGCCCGAGCCAGCGGCCATGACGAGCCTCGCACGGCGGGGAGCTCAATGCAGCTTCACAACAGTCAGAAGCACAGTATCACACCGGCCAGACCGCCGCTCACTTCCTGAAGCCGGGCGAGGGGCGCCAGCGGCGTCCCTGAGCCCCAGCAACACCGGCCACGCTACAACGGCCGCGGTCGCCATGCAACGAACCCGGGGGGAGCGACCCGAAACCCCCCATCAGTCATGAAGAGTAGCAGACTCAGCAGCCTCGCCGCCTGCCGGAGGTATGACCGAATCTCTCACCGCAGGCGACGCAGCGCCGCCGAGTCGGGAGAACGGGACACAACGCGTCGCAGCTCCGACCTGCACGGTCACACGGCTCCCAGCGACGGTGCGTCAAACGCCAGGGGTCACCCAGGGGTCACGAGTGATGTTGTTGGTATACATGCTCGAGCTGCGTGAAGAGAACATTCCACAGCTCTAAGCTCCGCCTCTGGCGGTCAGTAGGGATGAAACAGAACCCCGATCTCAACCGCCGCCGTCCAGCAGGGACGACACCCCAGACTGAAGGAGGGACTCACTCTGCTCAGCAGCGGCGTCTCCACGGGACGAGGGGATGGACGAGATGGAGACAGAGGACAACGTTAGACACATGATCAACAACACACACACACACACACACACACACACACACACACACACACACACACACACACACACACAAAAGCACAGGCATTTGATTGAAGAGGAAGGGACAGATGGATGATGGTGGAGGACAGATGGAGGACATAGACCAGAGACCAGGTTCTAGAGCTCATCACAGACCAGAGACCAGGTTCTAGAGCTCATCACAGACCAGAGACCAGGTTCTAGAGCTCATCACAGACCAGAGACCGGGTTCCTTCATATGCAGCAGACGGGTTCCACTTGGTTCATGTTAACGACGAGCCTTCAGCTCAGATCACAGTTAAACACGGAGTTCCACAGGGTTCTGTCCTAGAACCTCTACTCCTCACGTTCTCCAGTCTTCCTGGAGGAACATCATCAGGAACTTAACACAGTTCTGCAGATCTAGAACCACATAATCCTGATGAGCTGAGAGGAACCTGGAGCTACCTTTGACCTTTAACCCCCATGTTAAACAGGTCCGCAGAACCTCAGGAACACGTGACTCAGAGCTGAGAACTGGATCCAGAGTAGAACCGCTGGAGTTCCCCGTTATCAGGAACCAACAAGTTCTGAGGAGAACCAGCAGGAGGACCAGCAGGAGGACCAACAGGAGGACCAACAGGAGGACCAGCAGGAGAACCAGCAGGAGGACCAGCAGGAGGACCAGCAGGAGGACCAGCAGGAGGACCAACAGGAGGACCAACAGGAGGACCAACAGGAGGACCAGCAGGAGGACCAGCAGGAGGACCAACAGGAGGACCGGCAGGAGGACCAACAGGAGGACCAGCAGGAGGACCGGCAGGAGGACCAACAGGAGGACCGGCAGGAGGACCAGCAGGAGGACCAGCAGGAGGACCAGCAGGAGGACCGGCAGGAGGACCAGCAGGAGGACCGGCAGGAGGACCAGCAGGAGGACCAGCAGGAGGACCAGCATGAGGACCGGCAGGAGGACCAACAGGAGGACCAGCAGGAGGACCGGCAGGAGGACCAGCAGGAGGACCAGCAGGAGGAAACATCCCAACCCATCACCAACCCCCGCCTCTGAACCTAGAACCCTCTGAAGAACCAGAAACCATCAGGGCTTACGGAGCTGTTGGTTCCAGCAGAACGTCTGGTTCTCCCAGTGCTGGTCTGCTAGGGGTTCTAGGGTCTCTAACAGTAGAACTGGAGGCTCAGGTTCCTGTCAGTGGAACCAAGTCCCAGTTCCGGTTAGGGAGGCCTCCTCTGAGCCTGGTTCTGCAGGGTTCTCCTCTGAGCCTGGTCCTGCAGGTTCTCCTCCGAGCCTGGTTCTGCAGGTTCTCCTCTGAGCCTGGTTCTGCAGGGTTCTCCTCTGAGCCTGGTTCTGCAAGTTCTCCTCTGAGCCTGGTTCTGCAGGTTCTCCTCCGAGCCTGGTCCTGCAGGTTCTCCTCTGAGCCTGGTTCTGCAAGTTCTCCCCTGAGCCTGGTTCTGTGTTCTCGGCGCTTTATAAATAAAGCTGAACTGGACCGGACAGCACTGGACTGATCTGGACTGGACTGAACCGGATCGGTCCGGATCAAACCATTTCAGAACTGAGACTGCTGATTGGACCGGGTGCTGAGAGCCTGCAGCTCCAGCAGGGGGCGCCTCAGGCTCAGAGATCCTCTTCTGGGGAACCCAGCCGGTCTGCAGAGACCAGGACGGCGGGGACAGCAGGTCTCTGTCCTCAGTCCGGGGACACGTTTTAAAAATGGGTTTCTCATGCAGGACTGGGGGGACTGGGGGGACTGGGGGGACTGGGGGGACTGGGGGGACTG
Source organism: Salarias fasciatus (assembly GCF_902148845.1). Lineage (NCBI taxonomy): Eukaryota > Metazoa > Chordata > Actinopteri > Blenniiformes > Blenniidae > Salarias > Salarias fasciatus. Next base: position 40,168,913 of record NC_043745.1, on the reverse strand, counting down.
GGGGGACTGGGAGGACTGGGAGGACTGGGGGGACTGGGGGGACTGGGAGGACTGGGAGGACTGGGGGGACTGGGGGGACTGGGGGGACTGGGGGGACTGGGAGGACTGGGAGGACTGGGTGGACTGGGGGGACTGGGAGGACTGGGAGGACTGGGAGGACTGGGGGGACTGGGGGGACTGGGGGGACTGGGAGGACTGGACTCAGGCAGATTAACCACCGGCAACGGATTGGATTAGCACTGCCGGCTGAGCCTGGGCATCACATGCTAACCCCCTCAACATGTCAGAGAACCCTGGAGAACCCTGCTGGAGAACCCTGGAGAACATCAGGCTAACTATCCAGCCAGTCAGCAGAGCCTGAAGCTCCCGCAGCGCCGCCTCTCACCAGCAGGCGGCGCTGCTGCTGCCCCCAGTGGACAGACGCAGCAACGCTGTCTCAGAACAATCAGCACCGAAATATGAAATGAACTGATATCAGGGAGACCTCAGCTCCACCGTGCGCGCACACACACACACACACACACACACACACACACACACACACACACACACTGCTACACACACACACACACACAGCTATACACACAAACACACACACACACACACTCAATAAATTGTAGTGAGCTGAACACACACACCTGATACACTGAATAGTATGCCTACACTTCATGTCTTCTGGAACTCTGCACTCACGCATGCATGCATGCATGCACAATGCGCGCACGCACGCACGCACACACACACACACACACACACACACACGCTGTTACATAACGGTGGCCTACTAAAGCAGCGCTGCACGTGATCTGCGTGAGATGATGCCGAACTCTGCTGAGGGTGAGGCCTGCTTCATCTCACACACACACACACACACACACACACACACACACACACACACACACACACACACACACACCTCCCCCGACTCAGCCTGACATCACTGCGGGCCTCAAGGCTGCTCTCATCAGCTGGTTGCCAGGCAACCGTTTGGTCCACAGGAGCAGCCAACGCATGTTTATTCTGAGAGGAGAGAGAGAGAGAGAGAGAGAGGATGAGGGGTCCTCTCTCTCTCTCTCTCTCTCCTCCTCTGTTGTCATGTCCAGACCGGGGTCGGGTTTCTCTGGTTGCCATGCCAACGGGCCGTAGCTGAGCCCAAACAGGAAGTGTCGAAGCTGAGCTCCTGTGTCTGTCGGCATCCCATAATCCCTTTCACCTCGCAGGTTTAAAACCTGTGGAGAGCCAATCAGCTGCTCAGATTAAACACATGGGCTGTGAGGCCGGGTCCCTGAGGGGCTGCAGCCCCCCCCGCTGGACCAGCCGGATTACTGCGGACTGAGCCGCTTTAGCCTCCAACATCTGGTCAGCAGATCCACATGGAGGAGCGCCGGCAGCCAATCAGCTTCCTCCGTTCAGAACCGTCACACCACGGCGCTCTGAACACAACGTCTGTCTCCACGGAAACGGGAGACACAAGTCGAACCAAAAGAGTTCTCATGTGAGTCCAGGACCAAGAGAGACTGGACCGGTGCAGTACCGCACACACTGCTACACACACACACACACACACACACACACACACACAAACACACTGATACACACACACTGCTACACAGACACACACACACCTGTTACACACACACACACACACACACACACACAGACTGCTACACACACACACAAACTGCTATACACACACACACACACAAACACACACACACAAACACACTGATACACACACACTGCTACACAGACACACACACACCTGTTACACACACACACACACACACACACACACAGACTGCTACACACACACACAAACTGCTATACACACACACACACACAAACACACACACACACACACACACACAAACACACTGATACACACACACTGCTACACAGACACACACACACCTGTTACACACACACACACACACACACACAGACTGCTACACACACACACAAACTGCTATACACACACACACACACAAACACACTGATACACACACACTGCTACACAGACACACACACACCTGTTACACACACACACACACACACACACAGACTGCTACACACACACACAAACTGCTATACACACACACACACACAAACACACTGATACACACACACTGCTACACAGACACACACACACCTGTTACACACACACACACACACTGCTACACACACACACACACAGACTGCTACACACACACACAAACTGCTATACACACACACACACACAAACACACTGATACACACACACTGCTACACAGACACACACACACCTGTTACACACACACACACTGCTACACACACACACACACAGCTACACACACACACACACAGCTATACACACACACAATCACACACACACTGCTACACACACACACACTGCTACACACACACACACACACTGCTACACACACACACACTGCTACACACACACACACACACTGCTACACACACACACACACACACACACACACACACACACACTGCTACACACACACACACACACACACACACACACACACACACACACACACACACACTGCTACACACACACACACACACAGCTATACACACACACACACACACACACACACACACACACACACACTGCTACACAGCAGAACCACCAACAGACCACCGGATCAACAGAGAACCATCATCCGACCGGTGAAAGGAGGCGGGGCCAAACCAGAACACCGCAGGCCCGACAGCCGGGGGCGTGGCCGGGGGCGGGGCCGTACCTGGTGCCGAAGCCCCCCCGGGGCCCGGTGGGGGAGTCCGGGCCGGGCCGGTCCCGGTCCCGGCCCAGGTGCTGCAGGATGCAGCTCAGCTCGCTGATCACGGCGGTCTTGGACTCGGGCGGCTCGGGGACCGGGTCCGGGTCCCCCCACAGCCGGGACGTCCTCTGGGTGGGGGTCCTCGGGGGGTCGGACGGTGCCGGGGGCGGGGCCGGGGGCGGGGCCTGAGGGGGCGACCCGTAGGACTCCGGCGGCTCCTCGGGCAGCGTGTCGTGGTACAGCGGCGTCCGGCCCATCGCCGCCTTGCTCTTGGGCTTGGGCGGCACCGGCGGCCGGTCGGCCAGGAAGGCGTGGCCGTCGGCGGCGGCGTACAGGGTCTCCAGGGCGCTTTCGCAGAAGCCGCCCTCCGACGACAGCGTGGAGATGCTGGACACGGTGCTGGTGGTCTCGGTGTGCTGCGGGTCCGCCTCCTCGATGCCCGAGTCGCCCACCCCCGCCTCGGGGTCAGGGGGCGGGGCACCGCCGGCCGCCCGCCGGTGCGGGTCGCCCACCGGCGGGGGGGCGTGCGGGTGGTACGGCGGCGGCGCCGGCCCGCCGTTGCGCCGCTGCTGCTGCAGCATCTCGGCGATGGCGCCCGCCTGCTCGTCCGGGATGTCCACGCTGTTGGCGAACTCCAGCGGGGGGGGGAGGGGCTCCGAGAACTCAAAATCCTCGTCGATGTCCACCGACGCCAGCGGGGGCGGCGGGATGCGGAACGGCAGCCTGACCGGCTCGTCCAGCGACTCGCCCAGAGGGACGCTCCTCCGGCGGGGGGCGCGGCCCTGCGGGCGGACGGCTTCCGGCTGGTTGGGGTCCCTCAGCTCCGCCGGCCGGTTGCTGTCCGGCCCCTCCCCCTCCGGGCCAGTGCTGGTGTGGACCATCAGAAGCCCCGCCTCCACGCCGGCCGGCGCGCTCTGCCGCTGCTCCGCCGGCGGGTGGCGCCGCTCCTCCCGCGCTCCGTCCGCTTCCTGCTTCTGCTCCGTGGCCTGCCTGCGGAGGGCGCCGCGCCCCGGGCGCCCCACGGTCGCCGTGGAGACGGTGGCGAAGCTGGCCTCCAGGCCGGACCGCAGCTTGGTGTCGATGAACAGCGGCTGGTTCAGGTCCGGCTTGTGGCTCTGCTGGACCGGCAGGGACTGGGCGTCCTGCTGGGGGGCCGGCGGGACCTGGGGGGGGCCGGCGGTCTGGTTCTGGGGGTGGTTCTGCTGGTCCTTCATGGCGCGGTCTCGGGCTGCCAGGGCCAGCGCCAGCGGGGAGTTGGGGTCCAGGGGCTTCCCGGTGACCGGGTGGAGGTAGGTCCCGTTGGCGCGGTAGTGGGTCTTGGGGGGCGTGGCCGGCAGGCTGACCGGGCTGTCCAGGTTCTGGCACTGGCCAGTTCTGGTGCTGAGCGGCTCGCGCACCACCGTGGGCTCAGGGGTGTTGAAGTCCGTCATGTTTCCGCTGCCGCCGCCGACCGGCGGCCCCAGCTGCGCGGTGGAGGGGGGGCCCAGGATCCGCCGCAGGCGCTCGTCGCCGAACATGCCCTCGTCGATGGACCTGGACTGGCGCAGGCGGGGGGCCGGCGCCGGACCGCCCGGCTCGTCGTCGCCGATGTCGACGGACTGGAAGGCCACGGAGTTCTTCTTGGCCTCCAGCCTCTTCTCGCGGTCGCGCACCGCCCCGGCGATGGCCGCCGCGAACGGGTTGCTGAGCGCCAGCGGGTCGTCCGGGCGCAGGCCGGCGGCGCCGGGCGCCAGCGGCGGGTGCTCGGGCGTGCCGGGCTCGATCTCCATGCTGCTGCCCTGGCTGCTCTTGCCGCTGCTGCTGGTGGACGGCTCCTTGACGATGATGGTGGGGATAGGGATGGACGAGCAGGTGCGCTCCGCCGGCGCGGTCGTCGCGGCGACGGGTCCAGACGGGCCCGTCTTCTCGGGGCTGTCCTCTACATTGGACTGCTTCACCAGCATCCCCTTCCTGCGCGCCGGCTTGGCGGGGACGTACAGCGTCTTGTTGCCCACCTCGGAGTACGGGTTCTCGGGGACCGGCGTGCGCCCGCGGCCGCGCGAGCTCTCAAACTGCTCCGAGCTCTGCCGGAAGTAGCCGCGCCGCAGCGTGGCGGCGTCGGCGGCCCGGCCCACCGTCGTCACGGCGTTGGGGGAGTTGTGGGCGAAGCCCGGCCGGCCGGCGCCGTAGCCTTTGGCCGGGGCGCCCGCGGCAGAGTTGTAGGCCGGGGGTGAGGGCGGCGAGATGGCCGGGGGAGGGGGGATGTCCTCCGACGTGTCCGGCATGGACAGACTGCGCGAGAACTTGAGCAGCGGCGGCGTGAGGAACCCGTGTTTGTCGTCCTCTGGACAGACGGAGGACAGAGACAAGTCAGGGGAAGACACTAGCAATGCTACGCTAACAGTGCTATGCTACAGTGCTACGCTAGCAGTGCTATGCTACAGTGCTATGCTGGCAATGCTGCGCTAGCAACGCTACGCTAGCAGTGGTATGCTCACAGTGCTATGCTAGCAGTGCGACACTAGCAGTGCTATGCTACAGTGCTGCGCTAGCAATGCTATGCTAGCAGTGCTATGCTATGCAGTGCTACGCTTTCCATCATTGTGATGCTAATGGACAGTAATGCTAATATTAATGCCAATGCTAATTCTAACACACGGTGCTGTGTGTGTGGCTTCATTACAAAAACAAGAAGCAGCACCAACTAGTGGACGACCATGAAAACACACACACACACACACACACACACACACACACACACACACACACACACACACACACACACCGATAGACTTCTGTTTCTTCATGGCACTCTTCTCGGGCAGCCCCAGGAAGGCCCCGGGGACGGTGGGCGGGACCACGGCGACTCCCTGGCGGTCCTGACACAGGGACTGAAACCAGAGATGAGAACCATCAGGACACAATCACTAGAACCTTGAATTCACATGGAGGACCCGAGGACCCGGATCCTGCTGGAGGACCAGGACCTCACTGGAGGACCAGGACCTCACTGGACGACCAGGATCCCGCTGGAGGACCAGGATCCCGCTGGAGGACCAGGATCCCGTTGGAGGACCAGGACCCCACTGGAGGACCAGGACCTCACTGGAGAACCAGGATCCCGTTGGAGGACCAGGATCCCGCTGGAGGACCAGGTCCTCACTGGAGGACCAGGACCTCACTGGAGGACCAGGACCTCATTGGAGGACCAGGACCCTGCTGGAGGACCAGGACCTCACTGGAGGACCAGGACCTCATTGGAGGACCAGGACCCCGCTGGAGGACCAGGACCTCATTGGAGGACTCTGAGTCCAGTGGAAAAATGGCCAGAATGAACGTTTTGCACTGCTGGAGCTTCAGAAGGTTCTAGAAGGTTCTAGTTCTAGAAGGTTCTTGAAGGTTCTAAATAAGGCTTCAAAAAGCAAGGGCAGAAACAGGAAGTGACCCGATGAGGCCAGTTTTTACCAGCGAGCAGGAAAATCAGCTGATCGTCAGCTGATCCGGAGTCTGGAATGTAAAGACAATTTTCTGTCGTCTGTCTCCTGAAAGACGTCCGGCAGAGAGACGCTGGACGCAGGAGGACACTCGTCAGAGACTTCCTGAAGATCCTCAGGGTCACGGCAAGAAAAGGTCAAAAGGTCAACCCCACAACATTGTCCCTCATTACTGAAGACATCCAGGCGTCCGGCGTCCAAAGGAGACGAGCCGGGACCGGCAGCTCCTTCTGGAAGGTTCTACTTCCTGTTTCTTCTTCTTCTTTTTTGAAACGTATCTAGAACCGGGTCCTGGGACCTGAAGAACCGTTCTAGTCCAGCTGTTCTGGATCCGTAGAGAACCTTTAAAGCAGCTCAGGAGGTTCCACACAGAACCCAGAACCTGTCATGAGAGCCACAGGTTGAACACCTTTATCTAGAACCTTCTGAAGAGCGGAACGTTCTTTCCCGCCAGTTTTCCACCTGGTGCGAAAATGTGGAACCGGAACCGGAGAACGGAGAGCCGGGTTCTCACGTTGAGCTCCGCCGGCGACGCCAGGCAGCGGCTGGAGGGGCGGGGCTTGATGGTGGCGATCTTCATGTCGATGGGCGTGGCCTTCTGGGCGAGCGTCATCTCCTCTGCAAGACAGGAGCAGGGTGGTGAGACGGGAGGGGCGGGGCCTGACAGGGAGGGGCGGGTCTAACGGGGACGGGTGGGGCCTGACGGGGAGGGGCGGGTCTAACGGGGACGGATGGGGCCTGATGGGGAGGGGCGGGTCTAACGGGGACGGATGGGGCCTGATGGGGAGGGGCGGGTCTAACGGGGACGGGCGGGGCCTGACAGGGAGGGGCGGGTCTAACGGGGACGGATGGGGCCTGACGGGGAGGGGCGGGTCTAACGGGGACGGATGGGGCCTGACGGGGAGGGGCGGGTCTAACGGGGACGGATGGGGCCTGACGGGGAGGGGCTGGGTCTAACGGGTTCCATCCTGCTGATGGACAGGTGGGCGGGGCGGGGGCGGGGCTAGCCGTGCATGTTCTGGAAGACTGACGGACGGAACGTCTGTCCAGTTCGCCATCATCCTCGGTTCCGTTTTCACGACAACGTTCCGGGTGAAAACGGATTTTTTTCAGGTTCTTGTTCTTGAAAAGTGCCGCGTTTACAAAACGACGCCCGTTTCCACGGAAACAACAGTAACACTGAACTGATGGCCACGGAGAACGGCTCTAGAACTACCGAATCCAGGAGGATCTGGACTGGAACCAGAACCAGGACCAAGACCAGGATCTGGACCAGAACCAGGACCAGAACCGGGACCTGGACCAGTACCAGGACTGGGACCTGGACTGGGATCAGGACCTGGCCCGGGACCTGGAGCAAGACAGGGACCAGGACCGGGATCAGGGGCAGAAAAGGGACTGGGACCTGGACTGGGACCAGGACAGGGACCAGCCGTTCAGATGCTGGGAGCGGTTGCCGTGGAAACGGGCCTCGGCCGTCACCGAGTTTATTTGTGAAGAGACTCTGAATGTGTTCAACCTGAGATCCGGGAGCTTCCTGCTCTGACCCCTGACCCCTGACCCTGTCAGACACACACACTCTCTCGCTCTCTCTCTCTCTCTCACACACACACACACACACACACACACACACACACACACACACACACACACACACACACACACACACTTCCTCTCAGGGTTGCAGCTACAGCACATTGGACAACATGCAACACAGCTACCATGGAAACCGATCTGTGAGTGAAATGTTTCCTGGAATAAACCTACACACACACACACACAGTAAGTCATGCGTGTTCAGCATGGTGCGGGTGGATCGCAGGCGGAGGTCAGGTGGAGGTCGGAGGTCAGGTGGAGGTCGGGTGGAGGTCGGTGGTCGGGTGGAGGTCGGGTGGAGGTCGGTGGTCGGGTGGAGGTCGGGTGGAGGTCGGTGGAGGTCGGTCGGGTTGAGGTCGGGTGGAGGTCGGTGGTCGGGTGAAGGTCGGGTGGAGGTCGGTGGTCGGGTGGAGGTCGGGTGGAGGTCGGTGGAGGTCGTTGGTCGGGTTGAGGTCGGGTGGAGGTCGGTGGTCGGGTGGAGGTCGGGTGGAGGTCGGTGGAGGTCGGTCGGGTTGAGGTCGGGTGGAGGTCGGTGGTCGGGTTGAGGTCGGGTGGAGGTCGGTGGTCGGGTGGAGGTCGGGTGGAGGTCGGAGGTCGGGTGGAGGCGTAGTGGTGAGGAGCAGCAGTAAACATGCTGAGCTTACCTTTCTTCTTCCTCAGAGTGGCTTAAAGACAGAAACACAGTCTGAGTGTCGCCGGCTCACCAGCAGGGGGTGCCAGGGGTCAGCAGAGGGCAAGGACCCCAACCCCCAGCTTTGGGGTCAGAGGTCGTTCACCTTCTACCTCCGTTGCGTTTTGGGGTTCGTCTCCATGACGACAGGCCTGAGCTCAGTCGTCATGGAGACGATGAAAGCTGCTGACTGGAGGAGAAGCTCAGTGTCTGCAGAGTAAAACAAGGCTCACTCTGGTGACCCCTGGTGACCCCTGGTGGCCCCTAGTGACCCCTTAGTGACCTCTGGTGACCTCTGAGCTGGGCTCTAGAGAGACGCTCCAGATCGTTCTACTGGTCTGGACCGCCGGCTGGTCGCAGTCATGAGGACTAAGAGAACAGCTAAAGTTTTAAAGGAATACTCCGGAGATTTTGGAGCCACGCCCTTTCCCGATCACTGACACAGTGAGACAAGCTCATAAACACCTTTGTTGTGTCTCTGTGGCTGGTTCCCAGCTGTTAGCATCGTAGTTAGCTTAGCTCAATTGCTGGAAGTCAATAGGAAACAGAGCCAGACTGACGAAAGTGGACAGAATCCCAGTAGAGGCCGGTGGAGCGGGGCGCAGGTGGCGGGAGCGCTTGTTTCGTTCGCCTACACCGTCAGCGGCAGGCTGTGCGGCGTTAATTCACTTCCGCATTGGCGGAAGCGCTCGTTTCCATACCCGCGCATTCCAGGCGGGCGGTGTTGAAGAAACCAGTTTATTAAAAATAATCGTGGCCTACCTGTTGTGTTGTTTGGAATGTGCCTTGAAAGCGCGGGTGTGGAAACGAGCGCTCCCGTCAATGCGGAAGTGAATTAACACCGCACCGCCCGCGGCTGGCAGTGTGGGCGGACAAAACAAGCTCTCTCACCACCTGCGCCCCGCGCCGCTACTGCAGAATCCTCCTTCCAGTGGTCCAGAGGACGCTGAGTTAGCACGTGAAGTAAATCCCGATGGTTAGACAACATTTTAAAAGACGTGTTTTCTTTTCAACCTGTTAAAATAACGCTTTGATACACAGATCTGCATGGCAGCGCTCCATGGAAGGATACACCGCCACACAGCAGTAGAAGCCATAGACTCAGCCGCTGTGCGCCAGTCCAAAACTTAGAGACCGAGCCCTGCGGGCATGGTGGCCTCCGGCCTCCGGCCAGCGTGCCCACAGGGCTCGGTCTCTATTGTTCTTCGTTCGTTTATTGTTCTCGTTCTATATTATACTAACGCCCAAATAAACGCCAATTTGACCCTCTAAACATGCACAAAAACTCACCAAATTTGGCACACACATCCGGACCGGCGAAAAATTTTATATCATATCAAAATTAACCCCATCTGCTCTCTAACGCCACCTAGAAACAGTAAAATTGTTGCTACGGCCCGCAGGAATGTCGTAGAGAGATCAAACCAACACTCACGCGTTCGTCTCATCGAGATCTAAAATTCACGCACTGACACCCCTGACCTAAATCCAACAGGAAGTCCGCAATTTCCCTTTCAAAGTAAAATTTGCTCAAAATCACTCCTCACGAAAAAATTATCTCCTCCGAGACCGTTTGTCGTACAGACATCAGAGTCACACGACGTGATAGAGGTCAAATTTCTCTACAAAATTTGTGAACAACTTTGTCAAAAGTCTCACGGAGTGGATTTTATTAGCGTTCAAAGTTGGAAATCTGAAATCCTGCCTTGCTCCGGCCCTCATGCGTTATAATGGGGGAAAAGGAAAAAAATTAGCCTTTTTTCAGCACCTCAAACAAGTGTTGAGTGTGACTAAACCGTGATGCCTATCAACAAACTGAGCACACGTGAAGCCTCACAAGGTCCTTCTGAACAAGATGATGTAACATAAGTGGAGAAAATATCATGATATATGTACGTTTTCACAGGTAAGAAAAGGTGTGCGCTCTGCATTTTTTTTTGCTCTCAGTTATAATGGAGCCGGATGGGGAAAAATCTCGCGCTTCTCACAAACTGAGGCCTCTACGCTCCAAACTAAAAGTCTGACTGCTCTGAAAGCCTCACCAACTGAAAGACAACTAATCTTTCTATCAAACGTGATATTTTTTGTTCAGTTTTGCCAAACAGGAACGGAACAAGGAGCTTTTGTTTCCCAAACAGAAGCTTTAATTTTCTCCTCTCTCCACTCTAACAGACATTACCATATATGGGCATACGGTGCAGTTACACAGCTGACAGCAGCTGTCAATCAAACTCTGACACTCAGTGCCTTCATTCAGTGACTCAAAAGCAGATGGGAGAAGCTAACCACTACATGTTAGTGGATGGGAGATGCTAACTACTCCATGTTAGTGGATGGGACGTGCTAACAACTCCATGTTAGTGGATGGGACGTGCTAACAACTCCATGTTAGTGGATGAGAGATGCTAGTGGTGCTAAAAAAAAACGATGTTAACAGATGAGAGATGCTAACAGCTACATGCTAGTAGATGAGATGTTCACATTTCCATGGAAATGAATGGAAGATGCTGACATGATAATAGATGAGATGCTAACATCTTCATTTTAAAGGATGGCAGATGCTAACAGTGCTAAAAGAACAATGCTAACGGACGAGAGATGCTAACAGCTTGTTATTATTCCGTAGCGGAAACAAACTCAAATTTTACCCCCTAAACATGCACGAAAACTCACCAAATTTGGCAGGCACATCCGGACCGGTGAACAATTTTATGAAATGGAAAAATTAACCCCATGTGCTCTCTAGCGCCACCTACAAAAACTAAAATGGTCACCATGGCCTGCAGGAATGTCGTAGAAAGATCAAACCAACACATCTCGATCGTGTCATCCAAAGGTTTCTGGAGTGTCAAAATAAGAGCCTCAAACCCTTTCAAAATAAAAGTCAAAATTTTGTGAAAAATGACATTTCATACAAAACACATTGACAACTTTGGGTTAACCACTGTTAATGACAGCATATACTACCTTTCCAAAATAAAAGCCCTAGATTCCTTCAAAATAAAAGCCCTTTTATCATAGAAAATGAGGTTAAATCTAGAAAATGGATCTTTAAAGAGTAGCAAAATTCCCGGTGACCTGGATTTTGGCCAGCAAGGTACGAGGACGTCTCAGTCGTGGGCCGGCGGGGAGGCTCGGTCCCGACCAAGGCCGCTTGCGGCTTTAATTTATTTTAACGGATTGAAAAGAAAAGACGTCTTTTACAGTGTTTTCTAACCATTGGGATTTACTTCATTTGCTAACACACCGTCCCCTGGACCACTGGAAGGAGGATTCTGTCCACTTTCGTCAGTCCGGCTCTGTCTCCTATTGACTTCCAGCAGTTGTGCTAAGCTAACTACAATGCTAACAGTTGGGAACCAGCCACAGAGACACAAAAAAGGTATTTATGAGCTTGTCTCACTTTGTCAGTGATAGGGACAGGGTGTGGGTCCAAAATCTCCGGAGTATTCCTTTAAAGAAGAGTGTTCTAAGTTACACACACACACACACACACACACACACACACACACACACACACACACACACACACACTCTGCTCATGCAGGAAGCTGATGAGGAAGCATGATGCAGTGAAGCTGCAGGCCGGGGGCGAGTTACCTTTATCCACTGTGGAGGGAGAGAGAGAGAGAGAGAGAGAGAGAGAGAGAGAGAGAGAGAGAGAGAGAGAGAGAGAGAGAGAGAGAGAGAGAGGGGCTGTTAGACTGACTCTCTCTCTTTGGGGGCGGAGCTTCAGACTCACCTAGCTCCTCCAGCTCTGACGTCATGGACTTGGACCGCATGGACAGAGCGGTGGTTGGGGCTCTCTTCGGGGGAGGGGGAGCTGAGGAGGACAGAGTGAGACGTCACCCTGTGCACTCCTTTTCACACACACACACACACACACACACACACACACACTGCACTAACTAGCTAACAGCTAAGCTAACAGCGTGCTGCTTTGCTCACACGCAAATGCAACCATGGGCATTGTGTGGCTAAGCTAACATGCTAACAGCAGACTGACGCGATGCTAGCGTAGAGATACAGCCCGAGTGAGAACCTAAGCTAAAGCTAAGGACGGGGTTCCACAGGGTTCTGTCCCGGGACCGATCGTCTTCACGTTCTAAAACGTCAAAGTGGAACGCAAGCTCAAGCTCTGGCCGGACCGGGAGGACACTCCTGTCGGTCCTGCCCGTGGACTGGCTTCGGTTCTACTGCTGGGATTCGTGGTTCTTGTGCTGGGACCGTCCAACGGACTGTCCTCAACATAGTCCTAGGCTTTACTTCTTATTGTCTCATGCTAGCTGTTGCCAAAGCTGTCCGTCCCTGGGAGAGGGATCCCTCCATACTGTGGTTCTCCCCAAGATTTCTTCTTCTCCCACTGGGTTTCTGGAGTTTGTTCTTGCCGGATGTGAGGGTCTAAGGCGGTGGTTGCTTCGTTCTGTCTCGTTACTGTAAATATTGACATATTACCATTATGCTTATTCACTGTTTTTACTTTTACCGACCAATGTAACATCTTGAAGCCTCTGAGGCAGCTGTTGTTGTGATACTGGGCTATACAAAAATACATTGATTGATTGATTGAACGCTGTCTTGACGACATGAAAGTTCTGACGAGTCGTAATGTTTTACTTCTGAACTCATAGAAACGACACAGAGATGATCGGAGAACGTAGAACCGCTAAGAGGAACCTGGATTCACTTCTCCTGCCCGTTTTAGAACTTTTCTAACCTTTAAAAGAGTCCCGCACCGTGTTTCCTAACTTTTATATGTTTCCTCCTTTCTTCAGAACACTCCCTACCTTTGGAGAACATTTCTACCTCTTAGAACGTTTCTGACCTTTCATATAATGGTTCCTACCTTTTCTGGAATGGTTCCTGCAATTCTTGAACGGTTCCTACCTTTAGAACGGTTCCTACCTCTAGAATGGTTCCTATCTTATGTAGAACGGTTCCCACCTTTCTTGCGCGCCGTGTCTTCGGGGTCCAGGTTCCGGCTCACCGTCACCACCTTGATCAGGAGCCGGTTCCCCCCCTGGCGGATCATGTTGACCACCTGCCGGTGGCCCACCTTCACCACGTTCTCCTGGTTCACCTGCTCACACACACACACACACACACACACACACACACACACACACACACACAGACACACACACACACAGACACACACAGAGTCAGAAGGTGTCAAACATAAGGCTGGTGGGCCACAAGCAGTGGCCAGAGCCTGCATTGTGGTCGGGGGTGAGTCCGGCCGGGTCTGTTCTCTGGATGTTGAGTTAAACCTGGTCCTAACTCTAACCCAGACCCAGAAGAGGAAGGGCCCTGAGGCAAGAGAGAGAGCGAGAGAGAGAGAGAGAGAGAGAGAGAGAGAGAGAGAGAGAGAGAGAGAGAGAGAGAGAGAGAGAGAGAGAGAGACCTTCAGCTTCATGGAGGAAACAGCAGCATCTTTCTGGCCGGAAATATAACAGTTTAATCAATACGACACAAACACTGTCACACGCAGAGTGTGTGTGTGTGTGTGTGTGGGTGTGTGTGTGTGTGTGTGTGTGTGTGTGTGTGTATGAGATCCGTCAGCTGAAGCCATCACCCTGATCGTCACCATAGCGATGGTTCTCCAGAGTCTGATCCAGATCAGAGCGGCCCGGTTAAGCAATTACAATCTGAGCTCACTGCTCAGCATCTGGGCCGGCCCGGACCAGGAGACCCACCAAGACCCGGTCCTGATCCAGCATCTGGTCCGGCCCGGACCAGGAGACCCACCAAGACCCGGTCCTGATCCAGCATCTGGTCCGGCCCGGACCAGGAGACCCACCAAGACCCGGTCCTGATCCAGCATCTGGGCACCGATCCTGGAACACCACTCTGAACTACCACCAATCCAGACCACTGATCCACATCAGGGGCGGGGCCAGTGTTTTGGCCGGGGGCGGGGCCAGTGTTGGGGGCGGGGCTCCGCTGTCAGGGAGCTCGCTGCTCTTTCTGCTTCGCCGCTATAAATAAATGATGGAGGGAGGATTCCTGCTCCGAGCTATTTATAGAAACAGTCATGTGACTCCAGGAGCGTCCTGATTCTGACTGAGGAAGAGGAGGAGGAGGAGGAAGAGGTGGAGGAGAGGAGGAGGAAGAGAGGAGGAGGAAGAGGAGGAGGAGGACCTTCTAAAATCCCAGCTTCTCACCAGGTTCATTCGTCTTGTCTTCAGTCAAAATGTCTCGTGTCTCTGGACTTGAGACCAACTGAGGACAGACGGACAGCATCCAGGACTTGTCCTCAGGAGAACTGTCCTGCTGCCTGGACGGACCGTCTCTCTGGTCTGAAGTCAGGTCCTTCAGTGTGGATGTCTTGTGTCCGGGCTGGGACAGACGGACGTCTTGTGTCCGGGCTGGGACAGACGGACGTCTTGTGTCCGGGCTGGGACAGACGGACGTCTTGTGTCCGGGCTGGGACAGACGGACGTCTTGTGTCCGGGCTGGGACAGATGGACTCTGTCCCCTGAGGCAGGGGACGCTGCAGACATATGGGGGACGGCCTGAGGACAGACCTGAAGCCACACGACTCACTGTGAGGACGGAGCGGCGGAGGACGCTTCCACATGGCGTCTCTCAGCTCCGTCCACAGCAGGAGGACAGAGGACAGAGGACAGAGGACGACCAGGGTTCTTTCATATTGAAGAAAACGACACAGAACCAGGAACTGAACCAGCAACCTGAACCAGGTCAGGGACCAGGACGGACCCCTGGGGGACTCCACAGGTTAAAGGGACCCTGAGGACAAAGACCGCCCCCCCGTACCCTGAACCCGAGCCCTTAAGGGAGCACCGGATCCCTCAGGGTGCTCAGGATCCATCAGGGAGTACCAGATCCCTCAGGGAGCACCGGATCCACCAGATCCATCAGGAGCACGAGATCCACCAGGGGGCACCAGATCACTCAGGGAGCACCAGATCTATCAGGGAGCACCGGATCCACCAGGGACCACCAGGATCCTTCAGGGATCAGAGCAGATCCAAGCAAGATAACGCTTTGTTTTTGAAATGAGAGAGAGAGAGAGAGAGAGAGAGAGAGAGAGAGAGAGAGAGAGAGAGAGAGAGAAAGAGAGGCTCCTGTCTGTTGGTTCACTGCACACTGTCAGTTGTTTGCTGCGTTTCAGTCCTCTGAGGACAGCAACGACGCAAAGAACTGACAGGACACACACACACAGACACAGACACAGACACAGACACACACACACACACACACACACACACACACACACACACACACACACACACACACCTGGGGGCACACAGCCAGATGCATTTGCATGTTCCACTGGTCACATCTTTCTTCTGGCCAAAGTTCTGTTATATAAGAGAGAGAGTGCTTCACTCCATCTACCTCCACTGCACACACACACACACACACACACACACACATACACACACACACACACACACACACACACACACACACACACACACACACAGCCAGCTGATGGGGGCGTGGCCAGCTGAAGACTCCTCCTGGCTAACAGATGAAAGATTGATGCTCAGCTGAGTTTTCAACCATGCTGCTAATGTACACCGTGACGGAGTGACGGAGTGACGGTGTGACGCTGTGATGTGACGGTGTGATGTGTCTCTGTGACGGTGTGATGTGACGCTGTGACGGTGTGACATGACAGTGTGATGTGACGTGTTTTTGTGATGTTGCCACGTTGTGACGGTGTGATTTGATGGTGTGACGTGATGGTGATGTTGTGATGTGTGACATTGTGACGGTATGATGTGACGGTGTGATGGTGTGACGGTGTGATGGTGTGATGGTCTGACGTGACGTGTGACGGTGTGATGGTGTGACGGTATGATGGTGTGACGGTGTGATGGTGTGATGGTGTGATGGTGTGACGTGACGGTGTGACGGTGTGATGGTGTGACGGTGTGATGGTGTGATGGTGTGACGGTGTGATGGTGTGACGTGACGGTGTGACGGTGTGATGGTGTGATGGTCTGACGTGACGGTGTGATGGTGTGACGGTGTGATGGTCTGACATGACGGTGTGATGGTGTGATGGTATGACGGTGTGATGGTGTGACGGTGTGATGGTGTGATGGTGTGACGTGACGGTGTGACGGTGAGATGGTGTGACGGTGTGATGGTGTGACGGTGTGATGGTGTGATGGTGTGATGGTGTGACGGTATGATGGTGTGACGGTGTGATGGTGTGACGGTGTGACGTGACGGTGTGACGGTGTGATGGTGTGACGGTGTGACGTGACAGTGTGACGGTGTGATGGTGTGACGGTGTGAAGGTGTGATGGTGTGAAGGTGTGATGGTGTGAAGGTGTGATGGTGTGATGGTCTGACGTGACGGTGTGATGGTGTGACGGTGTGATGGTGTGACGGTGTGATGGTGTGACGGTGTGATGGTGTGACGGTGTGATGGTCTGACGTGACGGTGTGATGGTGTGATGGTATGACGGTGTGATGGTGTGACGGTGTGATGGTGTACAATCTAACCAGCAACAGGAAGCATACAGTCCAACATGTTCACAGCCCAACAGGAAGCTGCTGGTCCGCCTCATGACCATATATGGGCGTTGAGTGATGACATCATCCAGCTGAGAGCAGCTGACCGTCAGTCTTTCATTCAGTGACTTTTAAAAGCTTTGAAGTCTCACTTTAGCCGTAGCAAGGAGCCGGGACGGCCTCTGCTGCGGGTCGGCAGGTCGGCAGGTCGGCAGGTCGGGGGCCAGCAGTTCGGCAGGTTGGGGGGTCAGCAGGTCAGCAGGTCGGGGGTCAGCACCACTGCTGCTTCAGCTTTAAGGTTTTTACGCTTGTTGCCCGGTCCAGCACTGAGTGGCCATCGAGACTGTTTTAAAGGGGCTGTATCAGGGAAAATTCACTGTTTGTATGTTTTAACCTTGTTCTATAGTTCTGTTCTCACCAAAAACTCCCTAAAGCGTTTTTTTCCTTCGTGCCTGCAGGTTTGAGCTTTTCTTCTTGTTGTGCTGCTCAGAGAGGCAGCCCCTCCCACCGTGAAAACACTCTGTTTCCCACGTTGACGTCACACTGTGAAGATGGCTCCCCTGAGGCCCCGCAGGCCCTCGGCAATCAGCGTTGCTGCTTTTTGTATCTCTGATTATGGAGATAAACTTTGACCATCGTCTGAAAGCAACAGTCAAGAAGGAGCAAGAGTCTGAAGGGTCTGAAGGGTCTGGAGGGTCTGGAGGGGTCTGGAGGGTCTGGAGGGTCTGAAGGGTCTGGAGGGTCTGGAGGGTCTGGAGGGTCTGGAGGGTCTGAAGGGTCTGAAGGGTCTGGAGGGTCTGAAGGGTCTGAAGGGTCTGGAGGGTCTGAAGGGTCTGGAGGGTCTGGAGGGTCTGGAGGGTCTGGAGGGTCTGGAGGGTCTGAAGGGTCTGGAGGGTCTGGAGGGTCTGGAGGGTCTGAAGGGTCTGGAGGGTCTGGAGGGTCTGGAGGGTCTGAAGGGTCTGAAGGGTCTGAAGGGTCCTGGAGGGTCTGAAGGGTCTGAAGGGTCTGGAGGGTCTGAAGGGTCTGGAGGGTCTGGAGGGTCTGGAGGGTCTGGAGGGTCTGAGGGTCTGGAGGGTCTGGAGGGTCTGGAGGGTCTGAAGGGTCTGAAGGGTCTGGAGGGTCTGGAGGGTCTGAAGGGTCTGGAGGGTCTGGAGGGTCTGAAGGGTCTGGAGGGTCTGGAGGGTCTGAGGGTCTGAAGGGTCTGGAGGGTCTGGAGGGTCTGGAGGGTCTGGAGGGTCTGGAGGGTCTGGAGGGTCTGGAGGGTCTGGAGGTCTGAAGGGTCTGAAGGGTCTGGAGGGTCTGGAGGGTCTGAAGGGTCTGAAGGGTCTGAAGGGTCTGGAGGGTCTGAAGGGTCTGGAGGGTCTGGAGGGTCTGAAGGGTCTGGAGGGTCTGGAGGGTCTGAAGGGTCTGAAGGGTCTGGAGGGTCTGGAGGGTCTGAAGGGTCTGAAGGGTCTGGAGGGTCTGAAGGGTCTGAAGGGTCTGGAGGGTCTGAAGGGTCTGGAGGGTCTGGAGGGTCTGGAGGGTCTGGAGGGTCTGGAGGGTCTGGAGGGTCTGAAGGGTCTGGAGGGTCTGAAGGGTCTGAAGGGTCTGGAGGGTCTGGAGGGTCTGAAGGGTCTGAAGGGTCTGGAGGGTCTGGAGGGTCTGGAGGGTCTGGAGGGTCTGAAGGATCTGAAGGGTCTGAAGGGTCTGGAGGGTCTGGAGGGTCATAAGGGTCTGAAGGGTCTGAAGGGTCTGGAGGGTCTGGAGGGTCTGGAGGGTCTGAAGGGTCTGAAGGGTCTGAAGGGTCTGGAGGGTCTGGAGGGTCTGAAGGGTCTGAAGGGTCTGAAGGGTCTGGAGGGTCTGGAGGGTCAGAAGGGTCTGAAGGGTCTGGAGGGTCTGAAGGGTCTGAAGAGTCTGGAGGGTCTGGAGGGTCTGAAGGGTCTGGAGGGTCTGGAGGGTCTGGAGGGTCTGAAGGGTCTGGAGGGTCTGGAGGGTCTGGAGGGTCTGGAGGGTCTGAAGGGTCTGGAGGGTCTGGAGGGTCTGAAGGGTCTGGAGGGTCTGGAGGGTCTGAAGGGTCTGAAGGGTCTGGAGGGTCTGAAGGGTCTGGAGGGTCTGGAGGGTCTGAAGGGTCTGAAGGGTCTGGAGGGTCTGAAGGGTCTGGAGGGTCTGGAGGGTCTGAAGGGTCTGAAGGGTCTGGAGGGTCTGAAGGGTCTGGAGGGTCTGAAGGGTCTGGAGGGTCTGGAGGGTCTGAAGGGTCTGGAGGGTCTGGAGGGTCTGAAGGGTCTGGAGGGTCTGGAGGGTCTGAAGGGTCTGAAGGGTCTGGAGGGTCTGAAGGGTCTGGAGGGTCTGAAGGGTCTGGAGGGTCTGGAGGGTCTGGAGGGTCTGGAGGGTCTGAAGGGTCTGGAGGGTCTGGAGGGTCTGGAGGGTCTGGAGGTTCTGCGCTTGGTGAGTTTCTAACAGGAAAAGACGTTTTTGCGTGTCTCTGCGTGTAGAGAAGCTAGAGCTAAAGAGCTAAAGCTAACCCTTAGAGATGCTAACGAAGCTCTGATTGGTTGAAGTAGCTGTCAGTCAAAGTCCACAGGGGGAGAGGCGGGGCTTCAGTGAACCAGAGCGTTTTCTCTTCCGGGTTTCAGAATTAGCCCCAGAAAATCTTTTATTTCACACAAAATGACTTTTCCTTTGCGCCAAAGATAAACTATTACCATGTTAGTGACATTTCTAGGGTTTGGACGAGCTAAAAAGCAGGATACAGGTCCTTTAAAGAAATAAAGGTGAGCTGAGCTGAGTTTGCCCCCAGCTTCCTGTCTACATGCCGCCGTCCCCCCATCCCCCTGTCCCCCTGTCCCCATCCCCCTGTCCCCATCCCCCCATCCCCCATCCCCCCGTCCCCCATCCCCCTGTCCCCCCGTCCCCATCCCCCCATCCCCCAACCCCCCGATCCCCCTGTCCCCCATCCCCCTGTCCCCCATCCCCCCGTCCCCCATCCCCCTGTCCCCCCGTCCCCATCCCCCCATCCCCCAACCCCCCCGATCCCCCTGTCCCCCATCCCCCTGTCCCCCATCCCCCCATCCCCCAACCCCCCCATCCCCCCATCCCCCTGTCCCCCTGTCCCCCCGTTCCCCCATCCCCCCGTCCCCCTGTCCCCCATCCCCCCGTTCCCCCATCCCGCTGTCCCCCCATCCCCCATCCCCCTGTCCCCCGTCCCCGTCCCCCCGTTCCCCCATCCCCCTGTCCCCCATCCCCCGTCCCCCTGTCCCCCGTTCCCCCATCCCCCTGGTCCCCCTGTCCCCCGTTCCCCCATCCCCCTGTCCCCCGTTCCCCCATCCCCCTGTCCCCCCCCGTTCCCCTGTCCCCCATCCCCTGTCCCCCCATCCCCCCTGTCCCCCCATCCCCCTGTCCCCCCCGTTCCCCTGTCCCCCATCCCCCTGTCCCCCGTCCCCCTGCAGAATGTGGGCCGGTTCGCGGCTTCGCCAGAGATGCTGTGAGAAGAAGAAACGGGAGACAGGAAGAGACGCCGACACGCTGCGCTCTCCTCATGTGATGCTCCATTTAGCAGAAACAGAGAATCGACCAATCACGGAGCAGCTGGGGGGGAGGGGGAGGGGGAGGGGGGGCTCAAAATAGCATGGAGGTTTTTCCTCGGACCGACTCTTCTCCCTCCATCATGGGATCTCCTACATGTCAGGTGAAGTATGGCGGAAACTCCCTCTACACACACACACACACACACACACACACACACACACACACACACACACACACACACACACACACACACACACCCACACACATCTCCACCTGCCGGACGTCGGCTGTTGTCAGAGCTCCGCCCACTTCAGTCCCTGACTGGTCAGTTGGATTGACAGGTGGATGACGTCATCAGTCTACTTCCATATATGGTCATGGGGTCACATGACCCAGAGAAGGAGTTTGTTTTTGGGGAACAGCTGTTCTCAGATCCCTGAACATTCCGTTCAGAAACAGTCAAACATGAGGCCCGAGGCCCCCACGGCGGCCCCCGCCAGCAGCAGTTAGCCGTCACAACCCGATGGCTAGCATGACGACGTCAACACTGAGCCGTTTCCATGACAACAAATCCAGCAGAACAGCGGTTCCAGTTCTCCAGGGAGGAGAGGAAGAAGAAGAAGAAGAAGAAGAAGAAGAAGAAGGAGAAGAAGGAGAAGAGAAAGACGGTACCTCGATGAGGAAGTCGCCGGTTCGAAGCCCCGCCTGCCATGCCACGCCCCCCTCATCCACAGGACTCCAGGTACTGCAGGGCGGGGAACGCCGGGGTGGGGGTGAACTCCTCGATGGGGGTGTCCGCTGTGGGGGGACGGGGGGGGACAGGGGGGACAATGAGTGATTCTGGTGTCAGTGAAAAATGACGGCTTATAGAGCGTCTTCCTCCTCTGACATCACTCTTTAGAGCGTTTTCCTCCTCTGACATCACTCTTTAGAGCGTCTTCCTCCTCTGACATCACTCTTTAGAGCGTCTTCCTCCTCTGACATCACTCTTTAGAGCGTCTTCCTCCTCTGACATCACTCTTTAGAGCATCTTCCTCCTCTGACATCACTCTTTAGAGCATCTTCCTCCTCTGACATCACTCTTTAGAGCGTCTTCCTCCTCTGACATCACTCTTTAGAGCATCTTCCTCCTCTGACATCACTCTTTAGAGCGTCTTCCTCCTCTGACATCACTCTTTAGAGCATCTTCCTCCTCTGACATCACTCTTTAGAGTGTCTTCCTCCTCTGACATCACTCTTTAGAGCGTCTTCCTCCTCTGACATCACTCTTTAGAGCATCTTCCTCCTCTGACATCACTCTTTAGAGCGTCTTCCTCCTCTGACATCACTCTTTAGAGAATCTTCCTCCTCTGACATCACTCTTTAGAGCGTCTTCCTCCTCTGACATCACTCTTTAGAGCGTCTTCCTCCTCTGACATCACTCTTTAGAGCATCTTCCTCCTCTGACATCACTCTTTAGAGCATCTTCCTCCTCTGACATCACTCTTTAGAGCGTCTTCCTCCTCTGACATCCTCTTTAGAGCATCTTCCTCCTCTGACATCACTCTTTAGAGCGTCTTCCTCCTCTGACATCACTCTTTAGAGCATCTTCCTCCTCTGA